>NW_028318832.1:30000-330000 GCF_062004578.1 Staurois parvus
ATGACACTGACACCATATATAGAGCCTGATGACACCGACCGCCATATACAGAGCCTGATGACACCGACCGCCATATACAGAGCCTGATGACACCGACCGCCATATACAGAGCCTGATGACACCGACCGCCATATACAGCACCTGATGACACCGACCGTCATATACAGAGCCTGATGACACCGACCGCCATATACAGAACCTGATGACACCGACCGCCATATACAGCACCTGATGTCACCGACCGTCATATACAGAGCCTGATGACACCGACCGCCATATACAGAGCCTGATGACACCGACCGCCATATACAGCGCCCGATGACACCGACCGCCATATACAGCGCCTGATGACACCAACCGCCGTATACAGAGCCCGATGACACCGACCGCCATATACAGAGCCCGATGACACCGACCGCCGTATACAGAGCCTGATGACACCAACCGCCATATACAGAGCCTTATACCAACTGCCATATACAGAGCCTGATGACACCAACCGCCGTATACAGAGCCTGATGACACCGACCGCCGTATACAGAGCCTGATGACACCGACCGCCATATACAGAGCCTGATGACACCAACCGCCATTTACAGCACCTGATGACACCGACCGCCATATACAACGCCTGATGACACCGACCGCCATATACAGAGCCAGATGACACTGACCGCCGTATACAGCGCCTGATGACACCGACCGCCGTATACAGCGCCTGATGACACTGACCGCCATATACAGAGCCAGATGACATTGACCTCCGTGTACAGAGCCCGATGACACCGACCGCCACGTACAGAACCCGATGACACCGACCACCGTATACAAAGCCCGATGACACCGACGGCCGTATACAGAGCCCGATGACACCGACCGCCATATACAGAGCCTGATGACACCGACCGCCATATACAGAGCCCGATGACACCGACCGCCATATACAGCACCTGATGACACCGACCGCCATATACAGAGCCCGATGACACCGACCGCCATATACAGCACCCGATGACACCGACCGCCATATACAGAGCCCGATGACACCGACCGCCGTATACAGAGCCCGATGACACCGACCGCCGTATACAGAGCCCGATGACACCGACCGCCGTATACAGAGCCCGATGACACCGACCGCCATATACAGAGCCTGATGACACCGACCGCCATATACAGAGCCTTATACCAACCGCCATATACAGAGCCTGATGACACCAACCGCCGTATACAGAGCCTGATGACACCGACCGCCGTATACAGAGCCTGATGACACCGACCGCCATATACAGAGCCTGATGACACCAACCGCCATATACAGCACCTGATGACACCGACCGCCATATACAACGCCTGATGACACCGACCGCCGTATACAGAGCCCGATGACACCGACCGCCATATACAGAGCCTGATGACACCGACCGCCGTATACAGAGCCTGATGACACCGACCGCCGTATACAGAGCCAGATGACACTGACCTCCGTGTACAGAGCCCGATGACACCGACCGCCACGTACAGAACCCGATGACACCGACCACCGTATACAAAGCCCGATGACACCGACGGCCGTATACAACGCCCGATGACACCGACCGCCGTATACAGCGCCCGATGACACCGACCGCCGTATACAATGCCCGATGACACCGACCGCCGTATACAGAGCCCGATGACACCGACCGCCGTATACAGAGCCCGATGACACCGACCGCCGTATACAATGCCCGATGACACCGGCCGCTGTATACAGAGCCAGATGACACCGACACCATATACAGAGCCCGATGACACCAACCGCCGTATACAGAGCCCGATGACACCGACCACCGTATACAGCGCCCGATGACACCGACCGCCATATACAGAGCCCGATGACACCGACCGCCGTATACAGAGCCCGATGACACCGACCGCCATATACAGAGCCTGATGACACCGACCGCCGTATACAGAGCCCGATGACACCGACCGCCATATACAGAGCCTGATGACACCGACCGCCGTATACAGAGCCCGATGACACCGACCGCCGTATACAGAGCCCGATGACACCGACCGCCGTATACAGAGCCTGATGACACCGACCGCCATATACAGAGCCTTATACCAACCGCCATATACAGAGCCCGATGACACCAACCGCCGTATACAGAGCCTGATGACACCGACCGCCGTATACAGAGCCTGATGACACCGACCGCCATATACAGAGCCTGATGACACCAACTGCCATATACAGCACCTGATGACACCGACCGCCATATACAGAGCCCAATGACACCGACCGCCGTATACAGAGCCCGATGACACCGACCGCCGTATACAGAGCCCGATGACACCGACCGCCGTATACAGAGCCTGATGACACCGACCGCCGTATACAGAGCCTGATGACACCGACCGCCGTATACAGCGCCTGATGACACTGACCGCCATATACAGAGCCAGATGACATTGACCTCCGTGTACAGAGCCCGATGACACCGACCGCCACGTACAGAACCCGATTACACCGACCACCGTATACAAAGCCCGATGACACCGACGGCCGTATACAGAGCCCGATGACACCGACCGCCGTATACAGAGCCCGATGACACCGACCGCCGTATACAGAGCCTGATGACACCGACCGCCGTATACAGAGCCTGATGACACCGACCGCCGTATACAGAGCCCGATGACACCGACCGCCATATACAGCACCTGATGACACCGACCGCCATATACAGAGCCCGATGACACCGACCGCCATATACAGCACCTGATGACACCGACCGCCATATACAGAGCCCGATGACACCGACCGCCGTATACAGAGCCCGATGACACCGACCGCCGTATACAGAGCCCGATGACACTGACCGCCGTATACAGAGCCTGATGACACCGACCGCCATATACAGAGCCTGATGACACCGACCGCCATATACAGAGCCTGATGACACCAACCGCCGTATACAGAGCCTGATGACACCGACCGCCGTATACAGAGCCTGATGACACCGACCGCCATATACAGAGCCTGATGACACCAACCGCCATATACAGCACCTGATGACACCGACCGCCATATACAACGCCTGATGACACCGACCGCCATATACAGAGCCTGATGACACCGACCGCCGTATACAGCGCCTGATGACACTGACCTCCGTGTACAGAGCCTGATGACACCGACCGCCGTATACAGAGCCAGATGACACTGACCTCCGTGTACAGAGCCCGATGACACCGACCGCCACGTACAGAACCCGATGACACCGACCACCGTATACAAAGCCCGATGACACCGACGGCCGTATACAATGCCCGATGACACCGACCGCCGTATACAGCGCCCGATGACACCGACCGCCGTATACAATGCCCGATGACACCGACCGCCGTATACAGAGCCCGATGACACCGACCGCCGTATACAGAGCCCGATGACACCGACCGCCGTATACAATGCCCGATGACACCGGCCGCTGTATACAGAGCCAGATGACACCGACACCATATACAGAGCCCGATGACACCAACCGCCGTATACAGAGCCCGATGACACCGACCACCGTATACAGCGCCCGATGACACCGACCGCCATATACAGAGCCCGATGACACCGACCGCCATATACAGAGCCCGATGACACCGACCGCCGTATACAGAGCCCGATGACACCGACCGCCGTATACAATGCCCGATGACACCGGCCGCTGTATACAGAGCCAGATGACACCAACCGCCGTATACAGAGCCCGATGACACCGACCGCCGTATACAATGCCCGATGACACCGGCCGCTGTATACAGAGCCAGATGACACCGACCGCCGTATACAGAGCCCGATGACACCGACCGCCGTATACAGAGCCCGATGACACCGACCGCCATATACAGTGCTTTGAAGTCCCCTCCCCCTGAAATGTTCCCCATGTTGTCATGTTACAGTGTATCCCCCCCCCCCCATGTTGTCATGTTACAATGTATTCCCCTCCCCCCATGTTGTCATGTTACAATGTATTTATCGGGATTGGATGTGATGGACCGACACAAAGTGGCACATAATTGTGAAGTGGAAGGAAAATGAGAAATGGTTTCCAACATTTGTGACCAATAAATCTGTGAAAAGTGTGGTGACATTTGTATTCAGCCCCCTTTACTCTGATACCCCTGACTAAAATCTAGTGGAGACAATTGCCTTCAGAAGTCACCTGATTAATAAATAGAGTCCCCCTGTGTGTCATGTGATCTCAGGATAAATCCAGCTGTTCTGTGAAGCCCTCAGAGGTTTGTTAGAGAACATCAGTGGACAAACAGCATCATGAAGGCCGAGGAACACACCAGGCAGGTCAGGGATAAAGTTGTGGAGAAGTTCTATCATCTGGAACCAGTCTGCCCATTCTCCTGTGACCTCTGACCTCAACAAGGCATTTTCCTCCCCACAACTGCCCCTCACTGGATATTTTCTCTTTTTCGGACCATTCTCTGTAAACCCTAGAGATGGTTGTGCAGGAAAATCCCAGTAGATCAGCAGTGTTTGAAAAGTCAGACCAGCCCATCTGACACCAAGAACCATGTCACGTTCAAAGTCACCTAAATCCCCTTTCTTCCCCATTTTGATGCTCAGTTTGAACTTCAGCAAGTTGTCTTCACCACCTCTAGATGCCTAAGAGCCCATTCACACTTGTGTGACTTGTCGTGTATTTTGGGTCCAACGTCACATGACAAGTCGCCCCCCATGTTTCCCAAAGAGCACCATTCAAATCTGTGCAATTTCAAGTCGCAGCAACCTGTAAGTAGATCCTGCACTACTTTGGTCCCACTTCCATGCCACTTGAGGGCCATAGACTTCAATGCAAACCCTCCAAAGCGGCATGAAAGTCACACCTGAATGTTATACTTGTGACTTGTACAGGGCAAACAATCGCCCCAAAACGTGCAACGTGTGTTTGGGTGTCATGGCTGAAGGCGGAGCGATTCTACCGCAACTGTCACATGACAGAATCGCACGGCAGGACACGTGTTTTTAAAAATTGCGCCAAGCTGGTTCCCCGAAAAGAGGAGCAGGAGCTTCTTTGGGGCAACAAAGACATGTAAGGCAGCTCATTGAAGTGGATGGGCTGCCCTATGGGGGACACATGGAGGCAACAAAAATCAGGAATACTTGTTCCTGGTTTCCGATAGGTGAACAGGACCTGGAAATCTCGAATATTGTAGTCGTCGTTCCTCGCCGCTCTCATGGATTTTCATGGCTTGAACCACAAGGGGTTAACTTGTTTTTTTTTTATGGTGTGATGACATCTAGTGACAGTTTTAGGTCACTGCAACTTACTTTCCAATGTGTACTTTATTATTATTGAGGATGTATATGGCGCCAACAGTAGTCGCAGCGCTGTACAATATCAGGGCAGACAGTGCAGTTACAATCAGGGCTTTATTTTCAGCGGGGGGACGCAGTTCTGGCACCTCCAGCACCAAATGTATATCACGGTCTATTGATGTTGGCTGCTGGGGGATCTGGTGTCACTGGGGAGGGGGTCTGTATTTGTTGGGGAGGTCTGTTGTTGCTGGTGGGGGATCTATTGTTGCTGGGGGGTCTGTCTTATGTTGCTGGGAGGGATCTACTATTGAGGGAGGGGTCTACTGTTGCTGGCTACTGGGAGATCTGTTGTTTCTGGAGATCTATTGTTGATGGCTCCTGGAGGGTCTATTGATACTGGCTGCGGGGAGATCTATTGTTTCTGAGGGGAGGTCTTTGTTGCTGTGGGGTATTTTGTTGCAGGGGTCGGTCTATCTTTGCTTGAGGATCTATTGTTTCTGGGGGGTATTTTGTTGCAGAGGTCTATGTTTGCGTCGGGATCTTGTGTTGCTGGGGGTGTTTTTTTTGTGGGACCCTATCTTCGCTTGGAGATCTGTTGTCGCTTGGGGTTTTTCTGTTGTGGGGGTCTATTTTTGCTTGGGATCTATTGTTGCTTGGGGGTATTTTGTTGCGGGGGTCTATCTTTGCTTAGGGTTCTTTTGTTGCTGGGGGGTATTCTGTTGTGGGAGTCTATCTTTGCTTGGGGATCTTGTGTTGATGGGGGGTATTTTGTTGAGGGGGTCTATCTTTGCTTGCGGATGTATTGCTGCTTGGGGTTTGCTTGAGGATCTAGTGTTGATGGGGGTATTTTGTTGCGGGAGTCTATCTTTGCTTAGGGTTCTTTTGTTGCTGGGGGGTATTCTGTTGTGGGGGTCTATCTTTGCTTGCAGATGTATTGCTGCTTGGGATTTGCTTGAGGATCTAGTGTTGCTGGGGGTATTTTCTTGTTGGGGTTCTATTTTGCTTGGGGATCTTGTGTTGATGTGGGGTGTTTTGTTGAGGGGGTCTATCTTTGCTTGCAGATGTATTGCTGCTTGGGGTTTGCTTGAGGATGTAGTGTTGCTGGGGGTATTTTCTTGTTGGGGTTCTATTTTGCTTGGGGATCTTTTGTTGCAGGGGAGCTATTTTGTTGTGGGCCCCTATCTTTGCTTGCAGGTGTATTGTTGCTTGGGGTTTTTATTGTTGTGGGGTTCTATCTTTGCTTCAGGATCTATTGGTGCTGGGGGTATATTTTGTTGTGGGGGTCTATCTTTGCTTGGGGATCTTGTGTTGATGGGGGGTGTTTTGTTGTGGGGCCCTATCTTTGCTTGCAGATTTATTGTTGCTTGGGGTTTTTTTGTTGTGGGGGTCTATCTTTGCTTTAGAAAATATTGTTGCTGGGGGTATTTTGTTGTGGGGGTTTATTGTACCTGGGGGTCTGTTGTAGTTGGGGGTCTGTTGTACCTGGGGGTCTGTTGTAGTTGGGGGTCTGTTGTAGCTGGGGGTGGTCTATTGTTGCGGGGGATCTAATTTACTGCTTTCTTGTTACCATGAACACATTCCATACACATTTCTTTGCACCTCAGAATGATACTTTGTTGTGTATTCTCTAAAAGGTACTGGGAGGTGGGTAGGGTGAGGAACCAAGGGGCGGTGCTTAGAGGTGGGTAGGGGGCGGGGACAAGAGGTGACTCAGAAGGGGGGATACAATACAATAAAAAAAGAGGGTTAGTAGGGCCCGGCTCATAGGAGCTTACAATCTAATAGGGGGCGGGGCAAGTGGTACAAAAGGTAATAACTGTGAGGGATGAGCTGATGAAGGTGACAAATGTCTAGTTGGAGGTGAGATCGGCTTCCCTGAACAGATGAGTTTTCAGGGACCGCCTAAAGGCAGCCAGAGTAGGGGATAGCTGGACAGATGCAGGTAGAGAGTTCCAGAGGATGAGAGAAGCTCTGGAGAAATCCTGGAGATGATCATGGGAGGAGGAGACAAGGGAGACAAGGGAGCAAGAGGTTGTGGGAGGAACGTAGAGGACAGTTTGGGTGACAAGATGGAGACAGAGATGTAGCTCTGGGCAGAGTTGTGGATGGCTCTGTATGTTGTTAGTGTTTGAATTTAATTCACTGGGCAATTGTAACCCAGTGGAGGGATTGGGAGCGAGGAGTGGAGGAGACTCAATGGAGGCCAGTGGAGGGATTGGGAGTGAGGGGCGGAGGACACTGAATGGAGGCCAGTGGAGGGATTGGCAGGGAGGGGTGGAGGACACTGAGTGGAGGCCAGTGGAGGGATTGGCAGAGGGGGGTGGAGGACACTGAGTGGAGGCCAGTGGAGGGATTGGCAGGGAGGGGTGGAGGACACAGAATGGAGGTTATAAGAAAGATTGGTAGTGAGGGGTAGAGGACACTGAATGGAGGCAAGTGGAGGGGTTGGCAGAGAGGGTGGAGCACAATTATTGGAGGATAATGGAGGGATTGGCAGAGAGGTGTGGAGGACACTGAATGGAGGTCAGTGGAGGGATTGGCAGAGAGGGGTGAAGTACACTGAATGGAGGCTATTGGAGGGATTGACAGAGAGGACTGGAGGACACTGAGTGGAGGCAAGTGGAGGGATTGGCATAGAGGGTTGGAGGACACTGAATGGAGGCCAGTGAAGGGATTGGCAGAGAAGGGTGGAGGATACTGAATGGAGGCCAGTGGAGGAATTGGTAGAGAGGAGTGGAGAACATTAAATGGAGGCCAGTGGAGGGATTGACTGAGAGGGGTGGAGGACACTGAATGGAGGCCAAGGGAGGGATTGGTTGAGAGGGGTGGAGTACACTGAATGGAGGCCAGTGGAGGGTTTGGTAGAGAAAGGTGGAGGACTCTGAATGGAGTCCAGTGGAGGGATTGGTAGAGAGTGGTGGAGGACACTGAATAGAGGCCAGTGGAGGGATTGGCAGAGAGGGGCAGAGGACACTGAGTGGAGGCCAGTGGAGAGATTGGCAGAGAGGGGTGGAGAAAACTGAGTGGAGGCCAGTGTACTGCTATAAATGCCTTGATGATGTCAGAGGTCAGAGGAGAATGGGCAGACTGGTTGGAGATGATAGAAAGGCAACAGTAACTCCAAGAACCTCTCATTACACCCAAGGTGTGCAGAATACCATCTCTGAACACACAACACGTCCAACCTTGATGGGCTACAGCAGCAGAAGACCACACAGGAGGCCAATCATGTCAGCTAAGAACAGGAAATTTGCACAGGCTCACCAAAATGGACAACAGAAGATTAGAAAAATGTCCCCTGGCCTGATGAGTCTGGATTTCAGCTGCGACATTCAGATGGTAGGGTCAGCAGGATGGATCCACCACACCCTGACACCACCACCAGCCTGAACCATTGATACCAAGCAGGATGGATCCCCACACCATGACACCACCACCACCAGCCTGAACCACTGATACAAGGCAGGATGGATCCCCCACACCATGACACCACCACCACCAGCCTGAACCATTGATACAAGGCAGGCTGGTGGTGGTGTCATGGTGTGGTGGATCAAACCTGCCTTGTATCAATGGTTCAGGCTGGTGGTGGTGGTGTCATGGTGTGGTGGATCAAACCTGCCTTGTATCAATGGTTCAGGCTGGTGGTGGTGGTGTCATGGTGTGGTGGATCAAACCTGCCTTGTATCAATGGTTCAGGCTGGTGGTGGTGGTATCATGGGGTGGGGGAGATCCTTTTGGCACACTTTGGCCCCTTAGTACCAATTGAGCATTGTTGAGTATAGTTGCTGACCATGTCCACCACTTCATGACTCCAGTGCCCCCATCTTCTGATGGCTCCTTCCAGCAGGATAATGCTCCATGTCACAAAGCTCCAATCATCTCCAACATGACAATGAGGTCACTGGACTCCAATGGCCTCCACAGTCACCAGATCTCCATCCAATGGAGCACCTTTGGGATGTGGTGGAACGGGAGATTCCCATCATGGATGTGCAGCCGACAAATCTGCAGCAACTGTGTGATGCCATCATGCCAATATGGAGCAAAATCTGTGAGGAACGTTTCCAACACCTTGTTGTATCTACACCACGAAGAATGAAGGCCAAAGGGGGCCCAACCCGGGACAAGCCAGGGGGACCTAATAAAGTGGCCAGTGAGTGTATATGGGGGTATTAGTCATGCTGCATACACCACTTCAAAACAGAGGCAGCGATTGGGGCCTGCAAAATGTGTCACAGCAAGCCGAAATATGGGGCTGACCGAGGAAAAAGTACCTCTGGGGGCGCTGCATAACACAGGATGGTCTGGGGGCGCTGCATGACACAGGATGGTCTGGGGGCACTGCACGCCACAAGGCACTCTGGGGGCACTGCATGCCACAAAGCACTCTGGGGGCACTGCATGACACAGAGCGCTCTGGGGGCACTGCATGACACAGGGCGCTCTGGGGGCGCTGTATGACACAGGATGGTCTGGGGGCGCTGCATGAGACAGGGTGCTCTGGGGGCACTGCATGACACAAGATGGTCTGGGGGGCACTGCAGGACACAGGATGGTCTGGGGGCGTTGCAGGACACAGGATGGTCTTGGGGCGCTGCATGACACAGGATGGTCTGGGGGGCACTGCAGGACACAGGATGGTCTGGGGGCACTGCAGGACACAGGATGGTCTGGGGGCACTGCATGACACAGGATGAGGATGGTCTGGGGGGCGCTGCATGACACAGGATGGTCTGGGAGCGATGCATGACACAGGATGGTCTGGGGGGCGCTGCATGACAGAGGTTGGTCTGGGGGTGCTGCAGGACACAGGATGGTCTGGGGGGCACTGCAGGACACAGGATGGTCTGGGGGCGTTGCAGGACACAGGATGGTCTGGGGGCGTTGCAGGACACAGGATGGTCTGGGGGACGCTGAATGACACAGGATGGTCTGGGGGACGCTGAATGACACAGGATGGTCTGGGGGGCACTGCAGGACACAGGATGGTCTGGGGGCACTGCAGGACACAGGATGGTCGGGGGGCACTGCAGGACACAGGATGGTCTGGGGGCACTGCAGGACACAGGATGGTCTGGGGGCACTGCATGACACAGGATGGTCTGGGGGCACTGCATGACACAGGGTTCTGTATAGGCACTGCATGATACAGGATGGTCTGGGGGCGCTGCATGACACAAGGTTCTGTATAGGCACTGCATGACACAAGATGGTCTGGGGGGCACTGCAGGACACAGGATGGTCTGGGGGGCACTGCAGGACACAGGATGGTCTGGGGGGCACTGCAGGACACAGGATGGTCTGGGGGCGCTGCATGACACAGGATGGTCTGGGGGCGCTGCATGACACAGGATGGTCTGAGGGGGCACTGCAGGACACAGGATGGTCTGGGGGCGCTGCAGGACACAGGATGGTCTCGGGGCGCTGCATGACACAGGATGGTCTGGGGGGCACTGCAGGACACAGGATGGTCTGGGGGGCACTGCAGGACACAAGATGGTCTCGGGGTGCTGCATGACACAGGATGGTCTGGGGGGCACTGCAGGACACAGGATGGTCTGGGGGGCACTGCAGGACACAGGATGGTCTCGGGGTGCTGCATGACACAGGATGGTCTGGGGGCACTTCAGGACACAGGATGGTCTGGGGGCACTGCAGGACACAGGATGGTCTGGGGGCACTGCAGGACACAAGATGGTCTGGGGGCGCTGCATGACACAGGATGGTCTGGGAGCGATGCATGACACAGGATGGTCTGGGGGGCACTGCATGACACAGGTTGGTCTGGGGGTGCTGCAGGACACAGGATGGTCTGGGGGTGCTGCAGGACACAGGATGGTCTGGGGACGCTGCATGACACAGGATGGTCTGGGGGCTATGCATGACACAGGGTTCTGTAGAGGCACTGCATGATACAGGATGGTCTGGGGGACTGCATGATACTGGATGGTCTGGGGGACTGCATGATACAGGGTGCTCTGGGGGCACTGCATGACATGGGGTGGATGGGTTCACAGGGGTTACTAAACATGCAGTAGTCAACAGAGACACAAGAGCACATGGGGCTCACAAGCTTCCCTGGAGACAGGGGTCACTGGAGCCATAGCAGTGCACAGGGGTCACTGGGGACACTGTAGCCACAGGAAATCCAAAAGCACATTGGGGGGTCACTAGATACACAAGAGAATATAGGGGTTGCAGGGGTCATTGAATACACAAGGGTTGCTTGAGCGCACAAGGATCGCAGGGTACTCCAAGACTCAGGGGCATCGGGTTTACTGGAGTGACCCTGGGGGTCAGTTGAGTGCACAGGGGTCACTGAAGGCACAGGAGTACATGGGGGGTCACTGAAGGCACAGGAGTACATGGGGGGTCACTGAAGGCATAGGAGTACATGGGGGGGTCACTGAAAGCACAATAGTACACAGGGGGAGTCACTGAAGGCACAGGAGTACATGGGGGGTCACTGAAGGCACAGGAGTACATGGGGGGTCACTGAAGGCACAGGAGTACATGGGGGATCACTGAAGGCACAGGAGTACATGGGGGATCACTGAAGGCACAGGAGTACATGCGGGGGGGGGTCACTGAAGGCACAGGAGTACATGGGGGGTCACTGAAGGCACAGGAGTACATGGGGGATCACTGAAGGCACAGGAGTACATGCGGGGGGGGGGGGGTCACTGAAGGCACAGGAGTACATGGGGGGGGGGGGGGGTCACTGAAGGCACAGGAGTACATGGGGGGTCACTGAAGGCACAGGAGTACATGGGGGATCACTGAAGGCACAGGAGTACATGCGGGGGGGGGTCACTGAAGGCACAGGAGTACATGGGGGGGGTCACTGAAGGCACAGGAGTACATGGGGGGGTCACTAAAGGCACAGGAGTACATGGGGGATCACTGAAGGCACAGGAGTACATGGGGGGGGGGTCTCTGAAGGCACAGGAGTACATGGGGGGGGGGGTCACTGAAGGCACAGGAGTACATGGGGTGTCACTGAATGCACAGGAGTACATGGGGGGTCACTGAAGACACAGGAGTACATGGGGGGGTCACTGAAGGCACAGGAGTACATGGGGGGGTCAGTGAAGGCACAGGAGTACATGGGGGGGGGGGTCACTAAAGGCACAGGAGTACATGGGGGGTCACTGAAGGCACAGAAGTACATGGGGGGTCACTGAAGGCACAGGAGTACATGGGGGGATCACTGAAGGCACAGGAGTACATGGGGGGTCACTGAAGGCACAGGAGTACATGGGGGGTCACTGAAGACACAGGAGTACATGGGGGGTCACTGGAGGCACAGGAGTACATGGGGGGTCACTGAAGAAACAGGAGTACATGGTGGGTCACTGAAGGCACAGGAGTACATGGGGGGGTCACTGAAGGCACAGGAGTACATGGGGGGGTCACTGAAGGCACAGGAGTACATGGGGGGTCACTGAAGGCACAGGAGTACATGGGGGATCACTGATGGCACAGTAGTACATGGGGGGTCACTGAAGGCACAGGAGTACATGGGGGGGGGGGTCACTGAAGGCACAGGAGTACATGGGGGATCACTGAAGGCACAGGAGTACATGGGGGGGGGTCACTGAAGGCACAGGAGTATATGGAGTGTCACTGAAGGCACAGGAGTACATGGGGGGGTCACTAAAGGCACAGGAGTACATGGGGGATCACTGAAGGCACAGGAGTACATGGGGGGGGTCTCTGAAGGCACAGGAGTACATGGGGGGGGGGGTCACTGAAGGCACAGGAGTACATGGGGTGTCACTGAATGCACAGGAGTACATGGGGGTCACTGAAGACACAGGAGTACATGGGGGGGGGGGTCACTGAAGGCACAGGAGTACATGGGGGGGTCAGTGAAGGCACAGGAGTACATGGGGGGGGGGTCACTAAAGGCACAGGAGTACATGGGGGGTCACTGAAGGCACAGAAGTACATGGGGGGTCACTGAAGGCACAGGAGTACATGGGGGGATCACTGAAGGCACAGGAGTACATGGGGGGTCACTGAAGGCACAGGAGTACATGGGGGGTCACTGAAGACACAGGAGTACATGGGGGTCACTGGAGGCACAGGAGTACATGGGGGGTCACTGAAGACACAGGAGTACATGGGGGGTCACTGAAGGCACAGGAGTACATGGGGGGGGGGTCACTGAAGGCACAGGAGTACATGGGGGGGTCACTGAAGGCACAGGAGTACATGGGGGGTCACTGAAGGCACAGGAGTACATGGGGGTCACTGATGGCACAGTAGTACATGGGGGGTCACTGAAGGCACAGGAGTACATGGGGGGGGGGTCACTAAAGGCACAGGAGTACATGGGGGATCACTGAAGGCACAGGAGTACATGGGGGGGGGGTCACTGAAGGCACAGGAGTATATGGAGTGTCACTGAAGGCACAGGAGTACATGGGGGGGTCACTGAAGGCACAGGAGTATATGGAGTGTCACTGAAGGCACAGGAGTACATGGGGGGGGGGGGTCACTGAAGACACAGGAGTACATGGGGGGATCACTGAAGGCACAGGAGTACATGGGGGGATCACTGAAGGCACAGGAGTACATGGGGGGATCACTGAAGGCACAGGAGTACATGGGGGGTCACTGAAGGCACAGGAGTACATGGGGGGTCACTGAAGACACAGGAGTACATTGGGGGTCACTGAAGGCACAGGAGTACATGGGGGGTCACTGAAGGCACAGGAGTACATGGGGGGTCACTAAAGGCACAGGAGTACATGGGGGGTCACTGAAGGCACAGGAGTACATGGGGGGTCACTAAAGGCACAGCAGTACATGGGGGGTCACTGAAGGCACAGGAGTACATGGGGGATCACTGAAGGCACAGGAGTACATGGGGGGGTCACTGAAGGCACAGGAGTACATGGGGGGGTCACTGAAGGCACAGGAGTACATGGGGGATCACTGAAGGCACAGGAGTACATGGGGGGTCACTGAAGACACAGGAGTACATTGGGGGTCACTGAAGGCACAGGAGTACATGGGGGGTCACTGAAGGCACAGGAGTACATGGGGGGTCACTGAAGGCACAGGAGTACATGGGGGGTCACTGAAGGCACAGGAGTACATGGGGGGGGGGGGTCACTGAAGACACAGGA
Organism: Staurois parvus; assembly: GCF_062004578.1. Taxonomy (NCBI): domain Eukaryota; kingdom Metazoa; phylum Chordata; class Amphibia; order Anura; family Ranidae; genus Staurois; species Staurois parvus. Next base: position 44,461 of record NW_028318832.1, read on the forward strand.
GTACATGGGGGGGGTCACTGTAGGCACAGGAGTACATGGGGGGTCACTGAAGGCAAAGGAGTACATGGGGGGGTCACTGAAGGCACAGGAGTACATGGGGGGTCACTGAAGGCAGAGGAGTACATGGGGGGGTCACTGAAGGCAGAGGAGTACATGGGGGGTCACTGAAGGCAGAGGAGTACATGGGGGGTCACTGAAGGCACAGGAGTACATGGGGGGTCACTGAAGACACAGGAGTACATGGGGGGTCACTGAAGGCACAGGAGTACATGGAGGGTCACTGAAGGCACAGGAGTACATGGGGGGGGGGTCACTGAAGGCACAGGAGTACATGGGGGCGTCACTGAAGGCACAGGAGTACATGGGGGGGTCACTGAAGGCACAGGAGTACATGTAGACAGGTGCTCCTCTATAGTGTTCCTTTTTGATGATTATGACATGCTCCTGCAGTGTGTCTTAAATTGTCGCTGTCGGGGGTGACTTCCTCCTCTGCAGGGGTGACTTCCTCCTCTGCAGGGGTGACTTCCTCCTCTGCAGGGGTGACTTCCTCCTCTGCAGGGGTGTCATACTCTTTATAAATGGGCCCGGCCCAGAGTCTTTTGCTGTTGATCCATGGGAGTTCATTGGTCAGGACAGAGTGCTGAGACGTGATTCCTTCTCTGCTGTCATTACTCCTCAAATGGGCCCATCACCAGTTACTCCGGGTGCCAGGGACGTTGTTGCTCGGGACATGATCCATTCCAGGTACGGGCTGCACTACGTACCTCATGCAATATTAGTGACCCCCCCCTCCATGGTAATGATATACAGAACATTCCTCCCAAATGAACCAGAAAACGGTACACAAGCCCAGGGCCGGTGCTACCACTAGGCAAACTAGGCGGCTGCCTAGGGCACAGCCACTGCCACTGGTTTCCCTACTCTCCACCATGGCCGAATCTAGGGGGGTGCTGCGGTGGGCTAATCCCCCTAGGCTGGTCTTTCCATGGACTGGAGGGGGAGGGGTTGTGTTAGGAGAGGGGAGGGGGGGATTTGTGCTAGGAGGGAAGATTGGGGGATTGTTGGGATGGAGGATTGGGAGAGGTGTTGCTAGGCGGGGGTTTTGTGGGGGGGGGATTTGTGTTAGGAGGTTTGATTGGGGGATTGTTAGGAAGGAGGATTGGGAGAGGTGTTGCTAGGTGGGTTTTTTTTGGGGGGGGGATTTGGGTTAGGAGGGGGTATTGAAGGGGAGATTTGTGCTGGGAGAGGAGGATTTGGGGGGGATTATCCTAGGAGGGGGGATTTGTGCTAGGAGAGAGGGGGGATTTTAGGTAGGAGAGGAGGATTGGGGAGGGATTGAAGGGAGGGGGGGATTTGTGCTAGGAGAGGGGGATTGGGGAGATTTGTGGTAGGAGAGGAGGATTGTGGGGGGGGGGATTTGTGGTAGGAGAGGAGGATTGGGGGGGGAATTTGTGGTAGGAGAGGAGGATTGGGGAGGATTGAAGGGGGGGATTTGTGCTAGGAGAGAGGAAATGGGGCAATTTGTGGTAAAAGAGGAGGATTGGGGGGGTATTGAAGGGGGGGATTTGTGCTAGAGGAGGATGGGGGGGATTGAAGGGGGGGATTTGTGTTTGTGCGCGAGGAGGATGGGGGGATTGAAGGGGGGATTTCTGCTAGAGGAGGATAGGGGGATTGTACTAGGAGGGGGGATTGGGAGATTGAGATGGGTTGTGCTGGGAGGGGGGATCTGGGTGGGGAGAAAGGATTTGTGACGGGAAGGGTAACATGGAGGAGGTTGTGCTAGGAGGGATTTAGGGGGATTCGTGCTAGGAGGTGGGATTGGGGGCAGTTTATGCCAGGAGGAGGGATGTGGGGGAAAGGATTCATGCTAGAGTGGAAAATTAAAGGGGTAAGAGGATGTGTGCTAGGAGGGGGGATTTGGGGGGAATTTGTACTAGGAGGGGGCATCGGGATGGGATTTGTGCTAGGAGGGGGGTTGGGGAGAATTTGTACTAGGAGGGGAGATTGGGGGTTTGTTAGGAGGGGGGATTGGGGGAGGTGTTACTAGGCAGGGGGATTTGTTTTGGGGGGGGATTTGTGCTTGGAGGCAGATTGAAGGGGGGGATTTGTGGTAGGAGAGGAGGATTGGGGAGGGGGGGGGATTGTACCAGGAGTGGGATTGGGAGATTGAGATGGGTTGTGCTAGGAAGGGGGATTTGGGTGGGGAGCTGGGGCAGACTGACCATTTGGAAACTTGGGTACTGCTTGAGGGCCCGGGGTCAGTAGGGGGCCCCATGAGATGCCCCTGGTACCTTTTTCATAGGCTTTTTTGAGTTTGGGCAAGGCCCCGGGGCCCCATGATCCCCTATGTCTGGGGGCCCCATGAGTTGTCAGTCCGAAAGGATTTGTGCTGGGAAGGGTAATTTGGAGGGGGCTGTGCTAGGAAGCAGGATTGGGGGAAATGTATGCCAGGAGGGGGTATTTGGGAGAAAAGATTTGTGCTAGGGTGGAAAATTTAAGGGGTAAGAGGATGTGTGCTAGGAGGGGTGAAGTAGAACTACAGGTGTGGGGGGGGGGGGGGGTGCAAGCAGTTGGTCTTGCCCATGGTGCAAAATTGCACCGACCCCGACAAGCTGCCGTCCTTAACCCCCTACAAATCCAAATATGAAGTTCAAGAGATCCATCACGTTGTGCAGTGCATATCCTAAAAGTCGATCAATCAAATCAGTGAACACATGCCGATTATTGTGTAATGAATTATGAAAACTCCCTTCATACCGTATATTGTACATAAACCCAATAATCACACCCAACACAGACCAATAATGGAGCGCTAATACAGTACGTGTCCAGAAAACCGACACAAACATGACTCAATAACAAAGCGATCTTCAAACGTTAACAAAAAGTATCCAATTCAATAATAAAGTCGTTTTTTGTCAAAATAACTAGTCTTGTCAGGAATCTGCAGCAGAGACGGTCAGATCTGCGTGGCTACACTCAGGAATCTGCAGCAGAGACGATCAGATCTGTGTGGCTACACTCAGGAATCTGCAGCAGAGACGATCAGATCTGTGTGGCTACACTCAGGAATCTGCCGCAGAGACGATCAGATCTGTGTGGCTACACTCAGGAATCTGCCTCAGAGACGGTCAGATCTGCGTGGCTACACTCAGGAATCTGCAGCAGAGACGGTCAGATCTGTGTGGCTACACTCAGGAATCTGCAGCAGAGACGGTCAGATCTGTGTGGCTACACTCAGGAATCTGCAGCAGAGACGGTCAGATCCGCGTGGCTATACTCAGGAATCTGCAGCAGAGACGGTCAGATCTGTGTGGCTACACTCAGGAATCTGCAGCAGAGACGGTCAGATCTGTGTGGCTACACTCAGGAATCTGCCGCAGAGACGATCAGATCTGTGTGGCTACACTCAGGAATCTGCAGTGGAGACGGTCAGATCCGTGTGGCTACACTCAGGAATCTGCAGCAGAGACGGTCAGATCTGTGTGGCTACACTCAGGAATCTGCAGCGGAGACGGTCAGATCTGCGTGGCTACACTCAGAAATCTGCAGCAGAGACGGTCAGATCTGCGTGGCTACACTCAGGAATCTGCAGCAGAGACGGTCAGATCTGTGTGGCTACACTCAGGAATCTTCAGCAGAGACGGTCAGATCTGTGTGGCTACACTCAGAAATCTGCAGCAGAGACGGTCAGATCTGCGTGGCTACACTCAGGAATCTGCAGCAGAGACGGTCAGATCTGCGTGGCTACACTCAGGAATTTGCAGCAGAGACGGTCAGATCTGCGTGGCTACACTCAGGAATCTGCAGCAGAGACGGTCAGATCTGCGTGGCTACACTCAGGAATCTGCAGCAGAGACGGTCAGATCTGTGTGGCTACACTCAGGAATCTGCAGCAGAGACGGTCAGATCTGTGTGGCTACACTCAGGAATCTGCAGCAGAGGCGGTCAGATCTGCGTGGCTACACTCAGGAATCTGCAGCAGAGACGGTCAGATCCGTGTGGCTACACTCAGGAATCTGCAGCAGAGACGGTCAGATCTGCGTGGCTACACTCAGGAATCTGCAGCAGAGACGGTCAGATCCGCGTGGCTACACTCAGCAATCTGCAGCAGAGACGGTCAGATCTGCGTGGCTACACTCAGGAATCTGCAGCAGAGACGGTCAGATCTGCGTGGCTACACTCAGGAATCTGCAGCAGAGACGGTCAGATCTGTGTGGCTACACTCAGGAATCTGCAGCAGAGGCGGTCAGATCTGCGTGGCTACACTCAGGAATCTGCAGCAGAGAAGGTCAGATCTGCGTGGCTACACTCAGGAATCTGCAGCAGAGACGGTCAGATCTGCGTGGCTACACTCAGGAATCTCCAGCAGAGACGGAGATGGGGACAAGGGCCTCTATCCCACAATCCTGGGCTGTGGTTGTGGGGGTCTAAGGTGGGGTGACTTATAGGAAATTTGAAAGCCCCCCAAATACTGCCCCCCACCCTTTGAATGATTAAGCGGTACCCCTTTACTAGTACCCCTACCCATTTACCAAAAAAGCATAAAATGTGAAGAAACACATCAACAGTTTCTGACTTTTCTTAAAAAAAAAAATGGTTCCATCGTTGTACAGTAATCCATCGTCAAACATGGCGTCCAGCGTTGTCACAATGATGGCGACTCGCTAAAATAGAAAAAACCCTGACGCCCTCCTGCGGTCAGGTGCATTATTTCAGCCAATCACAATGCACTCTGAGAGCGTAGTGGGGCGCAGCGGGGGAACAGCCCGCTGAACACCCTTGCCATTCATGTGTTCATTGAACACACCAATGGCCGATGTTCGAGTTGAACTCGCTTTTGACTCGAACATCAAGCCCCACCCCCTTCCTCAGCATGCAGGACCTCATGAATGGGCCCCGAAGCCGGCCACACACATCGCCATCTGATACAGCAGCCATACTTTCAATTCAATTTTTTGTCGAAATTTCAAAGCCATTGAAATGGTGGTTTTGATTGACCCCCAAGGAGATGGGATTGAGAGAGATAAAGGTACTTTGCTATGGGGGGGCTGATTAGCGAGGTAGTCCCACATATTGAGGGAATGTGGCCTGGTGAGATTCGGGGTGTGTGTTGGTGGGGCCCCCGTTCTCTCCGGTATGATCAGGTGGCGCTCTCAGGTAAGTGAGGTGGATGTAAACTCCTGATGTAGACCAACGTCTGGGATAAGGGTCTGAGGTGGATGTAGACCAGCGTCTGGGATAAGGGTCTGAGATGGATGTAGACCAACATCTGGGATAAGGGTCTGAGATGGATGTAGACCAACGTCTGGGATAAGGGTCTGAGGTGGATGTAGACCAGCGTCTGGGATAAGGGTCTGAGATGGATGTAGACTCCTGATGTAGACCAACATCTGGGATAAGGGTCTGAGATGGATGTAGACCGACGTCTGGGATAAGGGTCTGAGATGGATGTAGACCGACGTCTGGGATAAGGGTCTGAGATAGATGTAGACATCCTGATGTAGACCAACGTCTGGGATAAGGGTCTGAGGTGGATGTAGACCAATGTCTGGGATAAGGGTCTGAAGTGGATGTAGACCAACGTCTGCGATAAGGGTCTGAAGTGGATGTAGACCAACGTCTGGGATAAGGGTCTGAGGTGGATGTAGACCAACGTCTGGGATAAGGGTCTGAAGTGGATGTAGACCAACGTCTGGGATAAGGGTCTGAGGTGGATGTAGACCAACGTCTGGGATAAGGGTCTGAAGTTGATGTAGACTCCTGATGTAGACCAATGTCTGGGATAAGGGTCTGAGGTGGATGTAGACTCCTGATGTAGACCAACGTCTGGGATAAGGGTCTGAGGTGGATGTAGACCAACATCTGGGATAAGGGTCTGAAGTGGATGTAGACCAACGTCTGGGATAAGGGTCTGCGGTGGATGTAGACCAATGTCTGGGATAAGGGTCTGAAGTGGATGTAGGTATCCTGATGTAGACCAACGTCTGGGATAAGGGTCTGAGGTGGATGTAGACTCCTGATGTAGACCAACGTCTGGGATAAGGGTCTGAGGTGGATGTAGACTCCTGATGTAGACCAACGTCTGGGATAAGGGTCTGAGGTGGCTGTAGACTTCTGATGTAGACCAACGTCTGGGATAAGGGTCTGAGGTGGCTGTAGACTCCTGATGTAGACCAACGTCTGAGATAAGGGTCTGAAGTGGATGTAGGCGTCCTGATGTAGACCAACATCTGGGATAAGGGTCTGAGGTGGATGTAGACTCCTGATGTAGACCAACGTCTGGGATAAGGGTCTGAAGTGGATGTAGGCGTCCTGATGTAGACCAACGTCTGGGATAAGGGTCTGAGGTGGATGTAGACCAATGTCTGGGATAAGGGTCTGAAGTGGATGTAGACCAACGTCTGGGATAAGGGTCTGAAGTGGATGTAGACCAACGTCTGGGATAAGGGTCTGAGGTGGATGTAGACCAACGTCTGGGATAAGGGTCTGAGGTGGATGTAGACCAACATCTGGGATAAGGGTCTGAAATGGATGTAGACCACCGTCTGGGATAAGGGTCTGAAGTGGATGTAGACCAACGTCTGGGATAAGGGTCTGAGGTGGATGTAGACCAACGTCTGGGATAAGGGTCTGAAGTGGATGTAGACCAACGTCTGGGATAAGGGTCTGAAATGGATGTAGACCAACGTCTGGGATAAGGGTCTGAAGTGGATGTAGACCAACGTCTGGGATAAGGGTCTGAAGTGGATGTAGACCAACGTCTGGGATAAGGGTCTGAGGTGGATGTAGACCAACGTCTGGGATAAGGGTCTGAAGTGGATGTAGACCAACGTCTGGGATAAGGGTCTGAAGTGGATGTAGACCAACGTCTGGGATAAGGGTCTGAGGTGGATGTAGACCAGCAATGGGCAAACTACGGCCCGCGGGCCATATATGGCCCGGCGGACCTTTTAATCCGGCCCGCGGAGTGATACTGTCAGGATGGCTGTCAGGATGTGTGTAGGCGGGGCAGCGTAACGAACGTGAGGGGAGCTAGGCTCCTCTCACAGTCCGCCCTGAAGACCGGAACGGCGCGGGAACACAGCGAGAGGAACGCGCGGAGCAAAGGTAAGTGAATTGAATTACTATGGGGGATGAATTACTATATTGGGGATGAATTACTATGGGAGATGAATTACTATATGGGGGATGAATTACTATGGGGGATGAATTACTATATGGGGGATGAATTACTATATGGGGGATGAATTACTATGGGGGATGAATTACTATATGGGGATGAATTACTATATGGGGGATTAATTACTATGGGGGATGAATTACTATATGGGGGATGAATTACTATAGGGGGGATGAGTTACTATGGGGGATGAATTACTATATGGGGGATTAATTACTATGGGGGATGAATTACTATGGGGGATGAATTACTATAGGGGGGATGAGTTACTATGGGGGATGAATTTCTATATGGGGGATGAATTTCTATATGGGGGATGAATTACTATATGGGGGATGAATTACTATGGGGGATGAATTACTATATGGGGGATGAATTACTATATTGGGGGTGAATTACTATGGGGGATGAATTACTATGGGGGATGAATTACTATGGGGGATGAATTACTATATGGGGGATGAATTACTATATGGGGGATGAATTCCTATATGGGGGATTAATTACTATGGGGGATGAATTACTATGGGGGATGAATTACTATAGGGGGGATGAGTTACTATGGGGGATGAATTTCTATATGGGGGATGAATTACTATATGGGGGATGAATTACTATGGGGGATGAATTACTATGGGGGATGAATTACTATAGGGGATGAATTGCTATATGGGGGATGAATTACTATATGGGGGATGAATTACTATGGGGGATGCATTACTATATGGGGGATTAATTACTATGGGGGATGAATTACTATATGGGGGATGAATTACTATATGGGGGATGAATTACTATGGGGGATGAATTACTATATGGGGGATGAATTACTATGGGGGATGAATTACTATGGGGGATGAATTACTATATGGGGGATGAATTACTATATGGGGGATGAATTACTATGGGAGATGAATTACTATAGGGGGGATGAATTACTATGGGGAATTAATTACTATGGGGGATGAATTACTATGGGGGATGAATTACTATATGGGGGATGAATTACTATAGGGGGGATTAATTACTATGGGGGATGAATTACTATGGGGGATGCATTACTATATGGGGAATTAATTACTATGGGGGATGAATTACTATATGGGGGATGAATTACTATGGGGGATGAATTACTATGGGGGATGAATTACTATATGGGGGATTAATTACTATGCTTACTATGGGAGAATATTACTATACTTACTATGGATGACACATACACATCATTCATCTACTCTTGGTCCGGCCCCCGGGTCCAATATATGAACCCATTGCGGCCCTCAAGTCAAAAAGTTTGCCCACCCCTGATGTAGACCAACGTCTGGGATAAGGGTCTGAAATGGATGTAGGCGTCCTGATGTAGACCAACGTGTGGGATAAGGGTCTGAGGTGGATGTAGGCGTCCTGATGTAGACCAACGTCTGGGATAAGGGTCTGAGGTGGATGTAGACCACCGTCTGGGATAAGGGTCTGAAGTGGATGTAGACCAACATCTGGGATAAGGGTCTGAAGTGGATGTAGACCAACGTCTGGGATAAGGGTCTGCAGTGGATGTAGACCAACGTCTGGGATAAGGGTCTGAGGTGGATGTAGACCAACGTCTGGGATAAGGGTCTGAGGTGGATGTAGACCAACGTCTGGGATAAGGGTCTGAGGTGGATGTAGACCAACGTCTGGGATAAGGGTCTGAAGTGGATGTAGACCACCGTCTGGGATAAGGGTCTGAAGTGGATGTAGACCAACGTCTGGGATAAGGGTCTGAAGTGGATGTAGACCAACGCCTGGGATAAGGGTCTGAAGTGGATGTAGACCAACGTCTGCGATAAGGGTCTGCAGTGGATGTAGACCAACGTCTGGGATAAGGGTCTGAGGTGGATGTAGACCAACGTCTGGGATAAGGGTCTGAGGTGGATGTAGACCAACGTCTGGGATAAGGGTCTGAGGTGGATGTAGACCAACGTCTGGGATAAGGGTCTGAAGTGGATGTAGACAACCGTCTGGGATAAGGGTCTGAAGTGGATGTAGACCAACGTCTGGGATAAGGGTCTGAAGTGGATGTAGACCAACGTCTGCGATAAGGGTCTGAAGTGGATGTAGACCAACGTCTGGGATAAGGGTCTGCAGTGGATGTAGACCAACGTCTGGGATAAGGGTCTGAGGTGGATGTAGACCAACGTCTGGGATAAGGGTCTGAGGTGGATGTAGACCAACGTCTGGGATAAGGGTCTGAGGTGGATGTAGACCAACGTCTGGGATAAGGGTCTGAGGTGGATGTAGACCAACGTCTGGGATAAGGGTCTGAAGTGGATGTAGACCAACGTCTGGGATAAGGGTCTGAAATGGATGTAGACCAACGTCTGGGATAAGGGTCTGAAGTGGATGTAGACCAACGTCTGGGATAAGGGTCTGAAGTGGATGTAGACCAACGTCTGGGATAAGGGTCTGAGGTGGATGTAGACCAACGTCTGGGATAAGGGTCTGAAGTGGATGTAGACCAACGTCTGGGATAAGGGTCTGAAGTGGATGTAGACCAACGTCTGGGATAAGGGTCTGAGGTGGATGTAGACCAGCAATGGGCAAACTACGGCCCGCGGGCCATATATGGCCCGGCGGACCTTTTAATCCGGCCCGCGGAGTGATACTGTCAGGATGGCTGTCAGGATGTGTGTAGGCGGGGCAGCGTAACGAACGTGAGGGGAGCTAGGCTCCTCTCACAGTCCGCCCTGAAGACCGGAACGGCGCGGGAACACAGCGAGAGGAACGCGCGGAGCAAAGGTAAGTGAATTGAATTACTATGGGGGATGAATTACTATATTGGGGATGAATTACTATGGGAGATGAATTACTATATGGGGGATGAATTACTATGGGGGATGAATTACTATATGGGGGATGAATTACTATATGGGGGATGAATTACTATGGGGGATGAATTACTATATGGGGATGAATTACTATATGGGGGATTAATTACTATGGGGGATGAATTACTATATGGGGGATGAATTACTATAGGGGGGATGAGTTACTATGGGGGATGAATTACTATATGGGGGATTAATTACTATGGGGGATGAATTACTATGGGGGATGAATTACTATAGGGGGGATGAGTTACTATGGGGGATGAATTTCTATATGGGGGATGAATTTCTATATGGGGGATGAATTACTATATGGGGGATGAATTACTATGGGGGATGAATTACTATATGGGGGATGAATTACTATATTGGGGGTGAATTACTATGGGGGATGAATTACTATGGGGGATGAATTACTATGGGGGATGAATTACTATATGGGGGATGAATTACTATATGGGGGATGAATTCCTATATGGGGGATTAATTACTATGGGGGATGAATTACTATGGGGGATGAATTACTATAGGGGGGATGAGTTACTATGGGGGATGAATTTCTATATGGGGGATGAATTACTATATGGGGGATGAATTACTATGGGGGATGAATTACTATGGGGGATGAATTACTATAGGGGATGAATTACTATATGGGGGATGAATTACTATATGGGGGATGAATTACTATGGGGGATGCATTACTATATGGGGGATTAATTACTATGGGGGATGAATTACTATATGGGGGATGAATTACTATATGGGGGATGAATTACTATGGGGGATGAATTACTATATGGGGGATGAATTACTATGGGGGATGAATTACTATGGGGGATGAATTACTATATGGGGGATGAATTACTATATGGGGGATGAATTACTATGGGAGATGAATTACTATAGGGGGGATGAATTACTATGGGGAATTAATTACTATGGGGGATGAATTACTATGGGGGATGAATTACTATATGGGGGATGAATTACTATAGGGGGGATTAATTACTATGGGGGATGAATTACTATGGGGGATGCATTACTATATGGGGAATTAATTACTATGGGGGATGAATTACTATATGGGGGATGAATTACTATGGGGGATGAATTACTATGGGGGATGAATTACTATATGGGGGATTAATTACTATGCTTACTATGGGAGAATATTACTATACTTACTATGGATGACACATACACATCATTCATCTACTCTTGGTCCGGCCCCCGGGTCCAATATATGAACCCATTGCGGCCCTCAAGTCAAAAAGTTTGCCCACCCCTGATGTAGACCAACGTCTGGGATAAGGGTCTGAAATGGATGTAGGCGTCCTGATGTAGACCAACGTGTGGGATAAGGGTCTGAGGTGGATGTAGGCGTCCTGATGTAGACCAACGTCTGGGATAAGGGTCTGAGGTGGATGTAGACCACCGTCTGGGATAAGGGTCTGAAGTGGATGTAGACCAACATCTGGGATAAGGGTCTGAAGTGGATGTAGACCAACGTCTGGGATAAGGGTCTGCAGTGGATGTAGACCAACGTCTGGGATAAGGGTCTGAGGTGGATGTAGACCAACGTCTGGGATAAGGGTCTGAGGTGGATGTAGACCAACGTCTGGGATAAGGGTCTGAGGTGGATGTAGACCAACGTCTGGGATAAGGGTCTGAAGTGGATGTAGACCAACGTCTGGGATAAGGGTCTGAAGTGGATGTAGACCAACGCCTGGGATAAGGGTCTGAAGTGGATGTAGACCAACGTCTGCGATAAGGGTCTGCAGTGGATGTAGACCAACGTCTGGGATAAGGGTCTGAGGTGGATGTAGACCAACGTCTGGGATAAGGGTCTGAGGTGGATGTAGACCAACGTCTGGGATAAGGGTCTGAGGTGGATGTAGACCAACGTCTGGGATAAGGGTCTGAAGTGGATGTAGACAACCGTCTGGGATAAGGGTCTGAAGTGGATGTAGACCAACGTCTGGGATAAGGGTCTGAAGTGGATGTAGACCAACGTCTGCGATAAGGGTCTGAAGTGGATGTAGACCAACGTCTGGGATAAGGGTCTGCAGTGGATGTAGACCAACGTCTGGGATAAGGGTCTGAGGTGGATGTAGACCAACGTCTGGGATAAGGGTCTGAGGTGGATGTAGACCAACGTCTGGGATAAGGGTCTGAGGTGGATGTAGACCAACGTCTGGGATAAGGGTCTGAGGTGGATGTAGACCAACGTCTGGGATAAGGGTCTGAGGTGGATGTAGACCAACGTCTGGGATAAGGGTCTGAAGTGGATGTAGACCACCGTCTGGGATAAGGGTCTGAAGTGGATGTAGACCAACGTCTGGGATAAGGGTCTGAAGTGGATGTAGACCAACGCCTGGGATAAGGGTCTGAAGTGGATGTAGACCAACGTCTGCGATAAGGGTCTGCAGTGGATGTAGACCAACGTCTGGGATAAGGGTCTGAGGTGGATGTAGACCAACGTCTGGGATAAGGGTCTGAGGTGGATGTAGACCAACGTCTGGGATAAGGGTCTGAGGTGGATGTAGACCAACGTCTGGGATAAGGGTCTGAAGTGGATGTAGACAACCGTCTGGGATAAGGGTCTGAAGTGGATGTAGACAACCGTCTGGGATAAGGGTCTGAAGTGGATGTAGGCCAACGCCTGGGATAAGGGTCTGAAGTGGATGTAGACCAACGTCTGCGATAAGGGTCTGAAGTGGATGTAGACCAACGTCTGGGATAAGGGTCTGCAGTGGATGTAGACCAACGTCTGGGATAAGGGTCTGAGGTGGATGTAGACCAACGTCTGGGATAAGGGTCTGAGGTGGATGTAGACCAACGTCTGGGATAAGGGTCTGAGGTGGATGTAGACCAACGTCTGGGATAAGGGTCTGAAGTGGATGTAGACAACCGTCTGGGATAAGGGTCTGAAGTGGATGTAGACCAACGTCTGGGATAAGGCTCTGAAGTGGATGTAGACCAACGCCTGGGATAAGGGTCTGAAGTGGATGTAGACCAACGTCTGGGATAAGGGTCTGAGGTGGATGTAGACTCCTGATGTAGACCAACGTCTGGGATAAGGGTCTGAAGTGGATGTAGACCACCGTCTGGGATAAGGGTCTGAGATGGATGTAGACCAACGTCTGCGATAAGGGTCTGAGGTGGATGTAGACCAACGTCTGGGATAAGGGTCTGAGGTGGATGTAGACCACCGTCTGGGATAAGGGTCTGAGATGGATGTAGACCAACGTCTGGGATAAGGGTCTGAGGTGGATGTAGACCAACGTCTGGGATAAGGGTCTGAGGTGGATGTAGACCAACGTCTGGGATAAGGGTCTGCTGGCAGATTTGGAATACCCGGCCATTTGTGGACAACCCTCTTGCTGGCAGCAGGTTCATCAGCAGGGAATTGCCAACAAGAGGTTAAATGCTCAAACCTGGGGGGGAGGGGCTGTGTTTAGATCACTGGATACACTGTTTCCTTTTCCACAATTGCTCCCTATGTGACCAACAAGGGGTCATTGGACAGAAGAGCGTGACAGGAGGAGTGAGACTCTCCTGAAGTCGGGGTGGACTCTGACCAATGGCTGGATACAGGGTGCGAGCGGCGGAGCCGGGGGACTGCGAGGAGATCATACGGATGATCCAGGTGGGATGATGGGATTTCTATTCCTACAGAAAGGCAGCAGCTGACCCCCAATAGTTGTCTCCCCTCCCCCGAGAACAAGGCTAGAAGTTTAAATGGAATTCTAACAAGTTCTGGTGCCGGACTCCCGGAGACCATCTGCCCCTGGACATGTGATATGGAGGCCCTGTATGACTGCCAGAATATTATTGGAGTCTATGGATCTTGTATGGGGGGCTCCACTCCTCCCACAACTGACATGATGGAGGATTAATCCCCCCAACAAGGCAAAGTTGCCTAGCTCACACTGGCCTTAGGTAGCCATACAAACATGCAGAGCCTTGCACCCGCACAGATTGTATGCAGTGCCCATTATGAGGGGTTCCCACCATCCCTGTGCTGAGTTCCTGGATCTGTACACCTTCTGTGCCCATTATGAGGGGCTCCCACCATCCCTGTGCTGAGTTACCGGGTCTGTACACCTCCTGTGCCCATTATTAGGGGTTCCCACCATCCCTGTGCTGCGTTCCCGGGGTCTGTACACCTCCTGTGCCCATTATGAGGGGTTCCCACCATCCCTGTGCTGAGTTCCCGGGTCTGTACACCTCCTGTGCCCATTATGTGGGGTTCCCACTCTCCCTGTGCTGAGTCCCTGGGTCTGTACACCTCCTGTGCCCATTATGAGGGGTTCCCACCATCCCTGTGCTGAGTTCCTGGGTCTGTACACCTGCTGTGCCCATTATGAGGGGTTCCCACCATTCCTGTGCAGAGTTCCCAAGTCTGTACACCCGCTGTACCCATTATGAGGGGTTCCCACCATCCCTGTGCTGAGTTCCCGGGTCTGTACACCTTCTGTGCCCATTATGAGGGGTTCCCACCATCCTTGTGCTGAGTTCCCGGGTCTGTACCCCCGCTGTGCCCATTATGAGGGGTTCCCACCATCCCTGTGCTGAGTTCCCGGGTCTGTACACCCGCTGTGCCCATTATGAGGGGTTCCCACCATCCTTGAGCTGAGTTCCCGGATCTGTACACCTGCTGTGCCCATTATGTGGGGTTCCCACCATCCCTACGCTCAGTCCCCAGGCATGGGTCAGTAGTAGTACAGTAGGTATACAGTGTACAGTTAGTAGGCATGCTTCCTTGGTCAGGCTTGCTTGTGGCTGACCTCTGTGACCTGCAGAGAGGAATGCTGGACGGCCCCATTGGTGAGCTGGTTACTTTCAGAGAAATCCTCCTTTCCATCACCGGGTGCAAATAGGTGTCTGTGATGTCCCCAGACTGTCCTATCTCCATTGTGCCTGGGCTCAGCCTATCTCCCCCCATCAGTGTGTGTCTGTACCTCCTGCCCCGTCCTCCTGCCCCGTCCTCCCGCCATGTCCTCCCGCCACATCCTCCCTGCCATGTCCTCCCGCCACGTCATCCCACCACCTACCTCCCGCCCCGTGGTCCCGCCACATCCTCCCGCCACCTACCTCCCACCCCGTCCTCCCTCCACATTGTCCCACCACCTACCTCCCGCCACCTACCTCCCATTCTTCCACCATGTCCTCCCACCACCTTCCTCCTACCACGTCCTCCCGCCACGTCCTCCCGCCACCTACCTCCTGCCACGTCCTCCTGCCACATCCTCCCGCCACCTACTTCCCGCCCCGTCCTCCCACCATGTCCTCCCACCACCTACCTCCTGCCATGTCCTCCCGCCACGTCCTCCCACCACCTACCTCACGTCACCTACCTCCCGCCCCGTCCTCCCTCCACATTGTCCCACCACCTACCTTCCGCCATGTCCTCCCACCACCTACCTTCCGCCACGTCCTCCCACCACCTACCCCCCACCACATCCTCCCGCCACCTACCTCCCGCCCCGTCCTCCCATAACATCCTCCCACCACCTACCTCCTGCCCCGTCCTCCCGCCCCGTCCTCCCGCCACATCCTCCCACCATCTACCTCTTGCCACGTCCTCCTGCCATGTCCTCCCACCACGTCCTCCCACCACCTACCTCCCGCCCCGTTCTCCCTCCACATTGTCCCACCACCTACCTTCCGCCACATCCTCCCGCCACCTACCTCCCATCATGTCCTCCCGCCACCTACCTCCCACCACCTACCTCCCACCACATCCTCCCACCACCTACCTCCCGCCACATCCTCCCATCACGTCCTCCCACCACATCCTCCCACCACCTACCTCCCACCACGTCCTCCCACCACCTACCTCCCATCATGTCCTCCCGCCACCTACCTCCTGCCATGTCCTCCCACCACATCCTTCCACCACGTCCTCCCACCACCTACCTCCTACCACATTCTCCTGCCACGTCCTCCCACCACCTAGCTCCCGCCACATCCTCCCACCACCTACATCCCACTACATCCTCTTACCATGTCCTCCCACCACCTACCTCCCGCCACGTCCTCCCACCTCCTACCTCCCATCATGTCCTCCCGCCACCTACCTCCTGCCATGTCCTCCCACCACATCCTTCCACCACGTCCTCCCACCACCTACCTCCTACCACATTCTCCTGCCACGTCCTCCCACCACCTAGCTCCCGCCACATCCTCCCACCACCTACATCCCACCACATCCTCTTACCATGTCCTCCCACCACCTACCTCCCGCCACGTCCTCCCACCACCTACCTCCCATCATGTCCTCCCGCCACCTACCTCCTGCCATGTCCTCCCACCACATCCTTCCACCACGTCCTCCCACCACCTACATCCCACCACATCCTCCCACCATGTCCTCCCACCACCTACATCCCACCACATCCTCCTACCATGTCCTCCCACCACCTACCTCCCGCCACGTCCTCCCACCACCTACCTCCCCTCCACAATGGAGCTGTGTAACGAGGGGGTGGGTTTTGCATTCCCTGTTTCCCCTCACTAGCTATGGGTAGTTGGCGTTTGAGGACAACTAAGACTTCCCATAGGAGAGGAGTGCAGCTTTAGGGAACGGCAGACAAGTATTTTAACCACTTTAGGCCCAGAGCCATTATTTAAGTTTTTTACATGTTTTAAAAATCATTTTAGGCATGAACATGACTTAAAACTCCCAAAACATATATTTTCTGAAGGCAGACACCCTGGAGAATAAAATGTCAGCAGCCCCAATTTTATGTTACTTGATATTAGTGCTACATTTCTGGAGAAGTACATTTTCAGGCATTTAACCCCTTCACTCCTGAGGGTAAAAAATCTAAATGCCTAAGCACAATTCTGCAACGTTGACCTGTGTTAGTAAAACCGTCCGTATCATCACAACTACTTCGTACATCCAGGTGGATTATACCGCGATGTTTTCAGGACAAATTGGCCTTTCATTTGGTGGTAAATGGTAATGGATATCTCCTGATTTTCTTTTATTATCAAAAGGAAAACTGGCCCAAAATAGTAAAAGAAAAAAAATGTTTTTTTAATGTAGCTGTGTGTTTCTTGTTACTACCATAACCGACCACCAAAGAACAACCCAAAATACATTCTCCAGCTCTTGACGATCGCAGCGATACCATAGATGTGGATGTTATTTGGTGTTTGTACCCGGAGTACAGAAACAATAGTGCGCATTTTGTTTTTGTCTGTTTTTTTTTTTTCTCTTTTACCTAAAACACACTGACACCAAATTTTTTAATCCTGACCTTTGACCCTGACCTTGACCCAAACAATAACCCTGGCACTGAAATGGATCAAACCTTGATCTAGGTATTTTTTCTTTATGTTTTTCTTTTATTTTTTAATATTTATTTATCTTCTATTTTTTTTCTTTTTACAAACATTTTTTTTTTCTCTCTTTGCCAGAAGTTCGAAAGATACAATGTATAATAGAATGTATATAATAATACAATGTATAATAGGAGGTATATAATACAATGTATAATAGGAGGTATATAATACAATGTATAATAGAATGTATATAATAATACAATGTATAATAGAATGTATATAATAATACAATGTATAATAGAATGTATATAATAATACAATGTATAATAGGAGGTATATAATACAATGTATAATAGAATGTATATAATAATACAATGTATAATAGAATGTATATAATAATACAATGTATAATAGGAGGTATATAATACAATGTATAATAGGAGGTATATAATACAATGTATAATAGAATGTATATAATAATACAATGTATAATAGGAGGTATATAATACAATGTATAATAGGAGGTATATAATACAATGTATAATAGGAGGTATATAATACAATGTATAATAGAATGTATATAATAATACAATGTATAATAGGAGGTATATAATACAATGTATAATAGGAGGTATATAATACAATGTATAATAGGAGGTATATAATACAATGTATAATAGAATGTATATTATAATACAATGTATAATAGAATGTATATAATAATACAATGTATAATAGGAGGTATATAATACAATGTATAATAGGAGGTATATAATAATACAATGTATCTCTCTCCTTCGTTCATTGAGAAAAAAACAAGGGGGCTGGGCTGCACAGTGACTGATCACTGTGATAGCCAATCAGAGGCTATCACAGCAATCGAGAGACCCGGAATCGGGCTTTCAGTGACACCGCGGTCTTTGTGCTGGCAGTGCGGTGCGCTCCCAGCACAAACATGGGTACACAAATACGCGGCCCCAGTTCTGTGAGGCCACATATCTGTGTGACGTCGGCGTCAAGGGATTAAATACAATAAATGACCCATGTTTGGACAAACTATGGAAAATGAGGCTGTGCCGAGTGAATAGATACCCAACGTGTCAAGCCTTAAAATTGTCTGCGCTGATGAAACCATGGAAACCGTCAGTACCCTATATAACCTATATATATTTTTTTATAAGCAACACTTTAAAAATGTCTGCAGGTCACCAGTTTAGTGTGATGCAGGGTTCTGGCACTACAATTGCTCTCACTATGTAACACGTGTAGGGCAATCACTGTTTTCGTACATAGGCGCCCCAATGTGTATGGCTTTGTATGTGGGAAGAGGTGGACTCCAATTTTTTTTTGTATCATGTTTATGTGTCTCTTTAAATGTTTAAAACATTTTAATTATTTTTTTTTTTATATAACTTTATTGCTACCACATAGGGGACCAATAGCCCCCTGTGTGATGGCATATTGGTGACAGGTACTCTTTATGAGGCATCCGGGGGTCTACTAGACCATAAATGTCTCCTCTGTACTCCACTGCAGCTGATGGAACACAGATCGGCCAATGATTCTGGATAAATGACAGCGCCTGTACATACATGACCAGGGGAGGGCTGACAACTCATGGGGTCCCCGCACAATAGGGGATCATGGGCCCCTGTGTCCTTGCCCACACTCAAAAAAAGCTTATAAAAGGTACCAGGGGCATTTCATGGGCCCCCTAATGACCCGGGCCCTTGGGCAGTGCCCGAGTGCTCGAATGGTCAGTCCGCCCCTGTACGTGACACCATACATGTCATGTATGGGGGGGGGAGAGGCTGAGCGGACAGATGTTTATTCAGCTTCCACCACTCTTCTCATTGACACCTGCCATGACTGCACCAAGCCAGCAGGTGGGATGGCGGAGCCCAGTAAACAAGGCGGGGGAGTGGTTATGGAGGCGGTTATGGAAGTGATTGGTGGCTTTATAGCCGCTTGTATCATTTCCACATTGAAAGCCGACAGTCAGCTTTACTAAAGTACACACAATCCTGGCCGATATAGCGGGCGGGAGTGTCTTAAATAACAGAAGAGGACTTAAGTGGTTAAGAATCTGATTTTGGATTTTTACCACCCCCATCCTGATGCCCTAAGGTGGCTGCCTCATGCTGGCGCCGGCCCTGACTGGTGACATGCCTTATGTCTCTCTTAGAGGACAGAACAAAGTAGAAGTACTTTCTCTTAAATGTGATTCAGTGGCCTCTGGAAAGTGAGGACCATGGGTTTGCCTGAACACTTGAATTCTGATCCAGGTGACCCCAACCACAGGGATGGGTGACTTCTTGGCACCTTCTGCTATCGGAGTCTAAATTCTGAGACTGATGTTGAAGGCACAGACCATTGTAGGGACCTCAGCTCCAGTATCTATCACACACCACACTGGCCTATCATTCATGCAAGAAGCGGCCACCTTCGTTCTAAGTTTGAAATGAGAAGAAGGACCTCCTGCAGCTTGTCCCGCTATGTCACATTTCTTTTGTTTTGGAGAGGAATGTTTTTCAGCTATGGCCTTCAATTCCTCCAAAATGGTCTGGGCAGCCACAGTGCCAACACCTCTGAGCCATGCCGTGGCTTCGCCTACAGAACTATTTCATGTGATGACTGGGTGACTTCCCATTTAATAGCTTATATTTTCTGCCAATTGGTAGTCATGGACTCTTTCAGGTCTTTGATGGCCTCCTCCAACTCCGACACCAACAAGGGAGAGGGAGGTGTCTCCTAGTCACAGATCTCACAGTCTTTTGAAAAGCTCTTACTGATGCTCAGTGCCGGGACAAGGTCATCCGGTGCCCAGGGCGAAGATGGCAAACTGCACCCCATCTGGTGTGCATGTGCCTGAAACCCTGAAACAGGAGCACACTCTGCACAGCGTTGCAAGCTCTGGCTCTGTCTACAAGTACTGTAGCGTGGTTGGTAAGCTGTGTACATTCAGTGTACTCGATCAACAAGGTTTTAGCAGTGCCTGTTCTTCACCCCAACTTCCTCCAGTGAATTGCACCACCCAGGGCTTTGTCCCTCTCTGCCCCACCCCTTTCCCGGCCCTGCTCATGCTTGTTCATCCTCTCCATCTTGTTCATAGCCTCCTAGAGAATGGAGGAAAATTTTCACCACATTTTTGGTCCTTTAAGACCCTAATTCAGCTGCCCAAACCGGACCATGGAAAAAATTTGTACACCAAACACAAGATCTAGATTTTAATTATGGATGCCCATCCAGGTCCATCTTTGAATTCCAAGTGTTTTCAAAACTTTTGACCACTGCATCTTGAGAAATAGTCCCCTCAAGTTCCTCCATGGAGGAAGGTTTACCATACAAGATTTCCAAGTGGGCCGTTATGACTGCTCTTGTCTCTCCCCTTTTTTGGCAAGACTAACTCTGCCCGGCAGGCTCCACCATCCAGGTGTAGCACCCCCCTAGGTTAGCTAGGGGGAGCTAGATTCTAATGGTTAGACAGGGGCTGAGCAGCAACCCAGGTGTATTAGCCAGAGAGCGGTCAAATTTGGGTCAGTAGCTGAGGGACTCTGCAGGCCAGCCCCTCTGAAATTTCCCCCTGCTCTAGGGCTTTTGAAGGCAGTGGGAGGACCTGAGGAGTGGCTGGCTGCACTCTTGAGGGGTCCTAGCCAAGGTTGGCAAGGGGCTGGACACCCTTAAAAGTGTTGGAGCCTGTTCAGTAGCAGGAAAGTTGGAGGGAGAGTTCGGGTGGAAGATAGAGAGGATGTAGGCTGAACGCAGAAGGCTGCAAGGAGTACCAGAGCGATGAGGCCTGGTGCTAGAGGGAAGGAGAGCTTGAAGCTAGCCGGCCCCCTGGGAGAGGACCACCTGTGTGGCAGGGAGGGGGCAGCCTAGCTGATGGGTCTGATGGTGGCCACTAGTCCACAGGCGGTGCAGGAGAGGATCTGAGTGAGTGCTACACAGGGAACTTATAGTTTAATCAGGAAGGTATGCAGAGCTCTCCAGCCGTTCTATGAGGGGAATTTTTGTGCCATTAAACCTTTGGGATTAAAGCCGGAGTGGCTCCTTAAGGCACCAATACCATACTCTCACCACACCCTCCACTTGGGATGATGGTTATCATGCCTACTATGCCAAATGTGGGCGGGGCTTACATTGTGGCTATAGTGCAGAGGGATCAGGTGACATAAGTTTTCCTTAAAACCTTTTTCACTGTGCCGAGTAATCAACACAAAGTTGAAGATTCTTCTAGAACCTTAGCAGCACTTCTCCCCGTCAGATATTAGGGAGGTTCAGTAGTGCAGCTGGAGTTTTGCCTCCTTGAGCAGTCTTGCTTGTGGCTGATCACTGTGACCTTCGGAAAGGGATGCTGCACAGTCCCATCAGTGTGCAGACTAACACTAGACGGGTGATTACATGTGCGGGAAGTTCCTTGTCTCCAAAACCGAGAACATACCGGAGTCTGGGATGTCCCTAGACTGGCTATTCTCCGGAAAACCTGTGCCTACGTGGATGTGGCTTAGCGCCCGATACAAGAATGCTCATGATTGCTTTTGCTAATGGCCTGAGCACACGGGCATGAGGGCCGTGGTCATGTAAAGTCCGCATTAAAGCAGCACCCCATGACTAATGCACCATAGATAGGCTTGTCCACTCCTACTTCCACCATTACCTATTCATACCCCTCCCCACCCCTTAACCAAATAAACTTTACAAAACACATGACACCATTTGGAGTAAATGGCCAACATGGCCTTTTATTAACAACTTCACATTTTACATACATCAACCGTTCCTTAACGGAAACCAAAGAATTGTTGTTGGTCTTCAAAGGCACCCACAAACGATCCAAAATGCACCTGCGGACAACCCTATACACCAGGCCTCCAACCGCAACCAACCAGCTCGGAGACAACCATACCATCCGCAGTGCAGCACCACCACCTTCCAGTTAAACCTTGGTTAACTGGGAATATCCTCCGGGCCCCCCATACCACGGATGGGGTCCCACACCATTGTTTTACCTTCCAAGATGAGAACCGCCTCCAAAGACCAACAACCGCCCACGAACCAACAGAAAACTGTTCTACCTTTTTTTTTTTTTTTTTTTTTATTTCTTACCTGCCCCCGGCCGAGACCCGATACCCGATACCCAACCAAACAGGGAGGGCGGGAGGGAAGCTCTGGTCCTTGCTCACGTCCAGCTCCACTGACGCCCCTTCCACAGAACCTCCCACCCTAAGGTGCCACAGACCCCTCCTACACTCCATATCTGCCAATCCGATAATTCCCCAATCAATTCCCCACCCCCTGGAGCTAACTTTAACTCTTTCCGTTCCCTACACCACTCTGGGCCTAGTCATGTATGCCCTGCGCTATTTCCATTCTTCCTTATTCGCTACGGGCATTTCAATCCTGAAGTGAGCCTATCGCCTTTACGCAGTTCCACTTGTTAAATTCAGACACTTAATGGTTAAGCACTTTTCCCATCTCATGAATGCAGCATTCCTGGGGAGACACTGTGGAGCCTGTGTCTCAGTCACCAGCACAGCCATGGTTGGTCACCTTACTCCCAGTGACAATGTACATTCCCATGCAGAACTCTATTACTAACAAGCTTTACACTTGACTTGGATCCACTTCCCTGCTGTCTCTTGCACTGTACCCTCTGGATAGGTCCCTGGGTCTCCTGTGCCATGATGTTGGTCCCATATGTGGATTACCAATCGTCAAGCTCACCAACAGCCTCACTACCGGGTTTACCATCTCCCATGCCAGGTACCAACCTCCCGTTGGCTGGTTGTTCTAGCATTCTGCATCGCTGTGCTGGTTATCTGTGGCAAAAGCAGTATACAGTATCTCCCAGAAGTGAGTCCCCCCCCCCCCCCCCTCACATTTTTGTATATATTGGATTGTATCTTTTCATGTGACAACACTGAAGAAATGACACTTTGCTACAATGTGACGTAGTCAGTGTACAGCTTGTATAACATGTAAATTTGCTGTCCCCTCAAAATAACTCAACACACCGCCATTAATGTCTAAACCGCTGGAAACAGAAGTTAGTCCACCCCTAAGTGACAAGGTCCAAATTGGGCCCAAAGTGTCAATATTTTGTGTGGCCGCCATTATTATCCAGCACTGCCTTCACCCTCTTGGGCATGGATGTCACCAGAGCTTCACAGGTTGCCACTGGAGTCCTCTTCCACTCCTCCATGATGACATCACAGAGATGGTGGATGTTAGAGACCTTGCGCTCTTCCACCTTCTGTCTTCCACTCCTCCATAACGACATCACGGAGCTGGTAGATGTTAGAGACCTTGCACTCCTCCACCTTCCATTTGAGGAGGCCCCACAGATGCTCAATAGGGTTTAGGTCTGGAGACATGCTTGGCCAGTCCATTACCTTCACCCTCAGCTTCTTTAGCAAGGCAGTGGTGGTCTTGGAGGTGTGTTTGGGGTCGTTATGTTGGAATACTGCCCTGCGGCCCAGCCACCGAAGGGAGGGGATCATGCTCTGCTTCAGTATGTCACAGTACATGTTGGCATTCATGGCTCCCTCAATGAACTGTATCTCCCCAGTGCCGGCAGCATTCATGCAGCCCCAGACCATGACACTCCCACCCAGGGGCGGACTGACAACTCATGGGGCCCACGGGGCAATAGGGGATCATGGGGCCCCTGTGTGCTCACCCACACTCAAATCACACCCAAAAAAGCCTATGAAAGGTACCAGGGACATCTTATGGGGCCCCCTACTGACCTCAGGCCCTCAGGCAGTGCCCGAGTTCCCCAATGGTCAGTCCGCCCCTGCTCCCACCACCATGCTTGACTGTAGGCAAGGCACACTTGTCTTTGTACTCCTCACCTGGTTGCCCCCACACACGTCTGACACCATCTGAACCCAATCAGTTGATGTTGGTGTCATCAGACCACAGGAGATGGTTCCAGTAATCCATGTCCTTAGTCTGCTTGTCTTCAGCAAACTGTTTGCGGCTTTCTTGGCACCATCTTTAGAAGAGGCTTCCTTCTGGGATGGCAGCCATGGAGACCAATGTGATGCAGTGTGCAGCGTATGGTCTGAGCACTGACAGGCTGACCCCCCACCCCTTCAGCCTCTGCAGCAATGCTGGCAGCACTCATATGTCTATTTCCCAAAGACAACCTCTGGATATGACGCTGAGCACGTGCACTCAACTTCTTTGGTGGACCATGGCGAGGCCTGTTCTGAGGGGAACCTGTCCTGTTACACCGCCGTATGGTCTTGGCCACCGTGCTGCAGCTCAGTTTCAGGGTCTTGGCAATCTTCTTATAGCCTCGGCCATCTTTATGTAGAGCAACAATTCTTTTTTTTTCAGATCCTCAGAGTTCTTTGCCATGAGGTGCCATGTTGGGACTTCTGGGAGACACTATCTTTATATATATGTATGTATGTAATATATATATACATTGTATACAGTCCGGGGGAGGGGGGACTCACTTCTGGGAGATACTGTGTGTGTGTGTGTATATATATATATATATATATATCACACACACACACATTGTATACAGTCCGGGGGAGGGAGGACTCGCTGCTGGGAGATCTTTGAGGGGACTCCGCTTGGGTACGCACAAAGGAGTGGCTCTTCTCAGAGGTGACCACTCCATCAGTCCATATCCCAGCTTGCTCTCCTTCTCCTATGCTGTGGAGCTCTGGAGCTGAGCCCTCCCCCTTTTAATAAAGAACACAGGGTAGAGGGCAGCGCACAGAAAGTCTGGGAAACTGCAGAGCCTGAGTTAGCCCCTTACAGACCCCCTGGCAGCCTACTAGACTAGTAATCATGAGTCGGCAACACATATTAGCTTTGTACAAAGTCTTTTAAAATGTGGGGAAAAAAGCATTTTGAATTTGGTACCATATTGTAAGCACCAGCTTACACCTCAGCTTCCCCCTACAAGCGTGTGTCGTCCCTACCTGCTTCCCTCAGACTGCAGGACTTGGACCTCGGTTTACCAACGCCTCTGTTAACGTAATTTTTGGTTTTCAAAAATGACCCATCATTGGTGTCAGCGGGAAGAATAGTGCCCCATCATTGGTGTCAGTGGGAGGAATAGTGCCCCATCATTGGTGTCAGCGGGAAGAATAGTTCCCCATCACTGGTATCAGTGGGAGGAATAGTGTCCCATCATTGGTATCAGTGGGAGGAATAGTGTCCCATCATTGGTATCAGTGAGGGGAATAGTGCCCCATCATTGGTGTCAGTGGGAGGAATAGTGCCCCATCATTGGTATCAGTGGGAGGAATAGTGCCCCATCATTGGTGTCAGTGGGAGGAATAGTGTCCCATCATTGGTGTCAGTGGGAGGAATAGTGCCCCATCATTGGTGTCAGTGGGAGGAATAGTGCCCCATCATTGGTATCAGTG
This sequence comes from Staurois parvus, assembly GCF_062004578.1. NCBI lineage: Eukaryota > Metazoa > Chordata > Amphibia > Anura > Ranidae > Staurois > Staurois parvus. Next base: position 70,200 of record NW_028318832.1, read on the forward strand.
GGAGGAATAGTGCCCCGTCATTGGTGTCAGTGGGAGGAATAGTGCCCCGTCATTGGTGTCAGTGGGAGGAATAGTGCCCCGTCATTGGTGTCAGTGGGAGGAATAGTGCCCCGTCATTGGTGTCAGTGGGAGGAATAGTGCCCCGTCATTGGTGTCAGTGGGAGGAATAGTGTCCCATCATTGGTATCAGTGGGAGGAATAGTGCTCCATCATTGGTGTCAGTGGGGGGAATAGCGCCCCATCATTGGTGTCAGTGGGGGGAATAGCGCCCCATCATTGGTGTCAGTGGGAGGAATAGCGCCCCATCATTGGTGTCAGCGGGAAGAATAGTTCCCCATCATTGGTGTCAGTGGGAGGAGTAGTGTCCCAATATTGGCGTCAACGGGAGAAATAGTGCCCCATTGTTGATGACAGTAGCAGGAATTTCTGTACGTCCCATTGTTGGTGTCAGTGGGAGGAATCATGTCCCATTGTTGATGTCAGTAGCAGGAACATTGCCCCGCTGTTGGTTTCAGTGGGAGGAATAATGTGTTTTGTTAGTGGAGGGAAAAATGCCCCAAGGGTTTGATAAAGGCAATCAGGGGGCCTCAGTTTGGAAGAGGAGGAAGTAGAATTGTAAATGACACTGAAGATGCGGTGGGATAGGTAGGATGAGAACCAACAAAAAGCACAGTGATGGGTACCAAGTAAGTAGTTTTTGAGGAGGAGGGAGTGGTCAGTAAGGCCAGGGAGTAGAAATCAACAAGGATATGACCAAGTTGTGGAAACAGTGGGAGGGGCTTAAAAGGGAATGTTTAAATAAAACAAAGGCATTCTTGTACCCAAAAAATAGCTTCGATTAATAAGATAAATGTCACTATAAAAATATGAACTTCACCTACTCTATAAGTGGACGGTGTCAGTAGGACAGAGATTGGTGTGTGGACAATATCAGTAGAGACTGGTGTCAGTCAGTGGAGCAGTGGACGGTGTCAGTAGGACAGAGATTGGTGCGTGGACAATATCAGTAGAGACTGGTGTCAGTCAGTGGAGCAGTGGACGGTGTCAGTAGGACAGAGATTGGTGTGTGGACAATATCAGTAGAGACTGGTGTCAGTCAGTGGAGCAGTGGACGGTGTCAGTAGGGCAGAGATTGGTGCATGGACAATATCAGTAGAGTAGAGACTGGTGTCAGTCAGTGGAGCAGTGGATGGCGTCAGTAGGACAGTGAACTTTGTCAGAGTTTTTATTTTTATTATTTTTTTTACAACATTTATTTTTTAGGAGCCCCTTTGGGGGACTTTGGGGAAATATCAGGGGCCAAAACAGACACTTGATGTGTCATTTTTGAGACCGCAAAAGGGACCGAGGACAGAGATTCCCCAGTCCCTGTCTCTGCAGCCTCAGCTGCACTGGACAGTGAATGAATGGGACATGCTCTGTGCTGATTGGCTTCATGTTCATTCACAAAAACAGTTTTCTATTCTTCAGTTATGAATGAACGCTGGAGTGATTGGTTCCGATCACTCACTGTGTTCATTTAGAATAGGAAGATGCCTCTAAATGGACCCTTCCCCCCACTTTCCATCCCTAAGAGATCCCCTGACGCAGCTGGCATGGAGAGGAGGGAAGATGACAGTGTTGCTGGGGGGAAAACACCAGAAAGAAGTGAAACATGGACCGGGTGGTAACTTTTACTAGAACCGATCAACTGTATTTTCCTCCTGCCGCTGGCTTTCAGCTGCGGCAGGAGGAAAATACAGCCAATAGGCTCTAGTAAATGCTGTCCCTGCTGCCCCTTCTACCCTGGTGTGAAAGGGAAACCCCAGAGGCCCCCTGTAGCACGGGGATGGCAACGCCCCTCTCATGCCCCCTTCCCGCCCCCTCTATGTTTTGGCTCTAAAACTACAGAATGTGTACTTGTTCTGTATGTATGGACTCTGCACAGTCCCACTTCTCCTGTCCTGGTGTCATTCTCAGTAGCAGTGATCAGTGTGGCCAGCAGGGGGTGCTATACTGAGTTTATTGTGTCTGTATTTTGCAGGAATTGGCAGATTACGAGAAGATGTCGGATGAGATGATGAATACAGCAGAAGGTAGGTGGGGCTGAAGATGCATTAGTCCTAATGGTCAATTTTATACACCACTTCCGTGGACTTAGCATAGAAACAATTTAGTTGTTGGCATCCATAATTACCATTTATTTTCTTCCACAGGGCTGCGCCATGATGGCTTCGAGGAGCCCTCCCCTCTATTCCGCTGCCTAGTAGCTGAGGAAGAAGATGAACAGAAAAGAGCAGAAGGTATCAAGAGCAGTATAAACACAAACTACTGGGGGGAAATCTCCATATTGTGGGAGGGGCAGAGACTACTGCAAGGAAAGCTCACCAATGTAGGAGGAGCTTGTTACTGTAGTAATAATGATATTATATAGAATTGTATACAGTACTGTGCTCTGTACAGTAATACATCTGCCCAGTAGGGGGCAATTTCCCGTCCTTTCTTTCCTCGCCTCTGTTCTCAATCACATAGCTCCTCCCCTCACCTTTGTTCTCCATTCCATAGCTCCTCCCTCACCTCTGTTCTCCATTCCATAGCTCCTCACCTCACCTCTGTTCTCCATCCAATAGCTCCTCCCTCACCTCTGTTCTCCATTCCATAGCTCCTCCCTCACCTCTGTTCTCCATCCCATAGCTCTTCACCTCACCTCTGTTTTCCATTCCATAGTGTGATGGGAGTCACTTTGGGTGGGGGGCCCATGGAACACAGCTCACTTTGGAGAGGTGGGGAGACCCCTGTCTCAGCTCCCCATATCCCTCTTATGTGTAAGTCACCCTGTGCCTGTTAGGGGTGCAGGGTGATATGTCATGATATTGTGTAGACATGTATAGGTGGGGTGGGGGTTGTTCATTGTTTAATGCCATGTGGTTGTGCCCCAGTGTTTTTTTGTGTGTCTTGCTTGGGAGCAAACTATTATGGGATGTATGTGTTTGTGTGTATTGGCTTGGTGGGGGGTGTTTCTGGCAGCCCTTCCCCCTGATGGGGTGTCTGCTGATGTGTCTCTTGTTACTGGGTGTGTATTGCCCCGCCCTGTGTATATATCTTGTATCTGTGTTAAAATAAAGTAGTATATTTCCTGATTTATTTCAAGACTGGTCTCGCCTAGTCCTGTATGGTCAGCGGTGGTGTCCGTGGATGGTGTTCGGACAGGGAAGCGGGAGTCTAATGGAAATACCCAGCCGCAGACTGGGACGGTTCCGTTACATTTATGTGACGGGAGTTACTTTGGGTGGGGGGCCCATGGAACACAGCTGTCAGGATCCAGGTGTTCTGCGGCATCGCGTCGGGCGGCGCATGCGCAGAACACCCACTCTCTCTACCCGGCGGGTGGTAGGACCTGGCCGCGCATGGCAGCGGCGGGGTTCGCGCATGCGCACTCGGGATCACGGACGCGCGCCTGGCACCAATGACAGCGGGAGGCGGGCTATTTAAACGCAGGAACAGGTATGTTAGTTGCCGTTTGGTCTTGTATCCTGTGTCCTGTATCCTGTTCCTGTGTTGCTGTATACTCCGTTGCCGACCTCTGCTTGTTCCTGATCCTGCTCTCTCCTGTTTGACCCCTGGCTTGCCTGACTACTCTTCTGTCTGATCCCTGGTACTGTATTTGCCCGCACCCTGCTGAACCTGGCTTGTGACCTGACCACTCTTAGCTCGCTCCTCTGTACCTTGTTGCCCGCATAATACCGACCGGCCTGTCTGACCACGCATACCGTATCCATCCATCCATCCATCCATCCGGTTTGGGTCAGACCTGTGTATCTGTCTGCCTCTTCCAAGTAGATTCCGTTCCTGCACTCCCCTGTCAGTATTCTCTACCACCGCAGGACGCACTCGGGGGTCGCGACCTGGTTTTAGTCTGCACCAAGTCCATCCCCACCATCAGGGGCCCTGGTGAACAGCAGGCTGGGACTTAGACCCCGCGCCCTGGGAGCGTCCGTGCGGTGGGCTGCTAGAGACTCTGCCAGGCGGCTTAACAGTACCAAACGGCCAAAAGATGACGGAACCTGGAAGAGGACCTTCCCCCCTGGAAAATATGTGCCAGCATCTGGCGGCTCTTACTCAGGCGGTAAGGGCGCTGGAGGAGGGCTATAATCACCTGGATGGTCGGATCCAGACCCTAACCACCACTATTTCGGCCCCCCAAGATCATAGTCCCTCAGCTCCGGCCAGTGGTACCACTGAAACCCTGGCCGGACCAGCAGCACCTACACCTACACTTATGCCAGAACCTCATGTTCCTGTCCCAGAACGATTCAGTGGGAATCGCACCAAGTTCAGAGCATTTCGTAATGCCTGCCTGTTGTACTTTAGGCTCCAGCCACGTACGTTCGCGACAGAAACCGTGAAGGTGGGGTTTATTATTTCTTTGCTACTGGATGAACCCCAAGAATGGGCACATCGACTATTAGAGATCCAGCAACCACCTCAGCTGGAATCTGTGGCAGCATTTTTTGAAGCGATGGGCCTCCTTTACGATGACCCCGAACGAGCAGCATCAGCTGAATCGGCCCTTCAGTCTCTCAGGCAAGGTCGTAGGCCTGCAGAAGAGTATGCGGGTGAGTTCAGGCGGTGGATGGGAGACACGCAATGGAACGACGCTGCCTTGCGCAACCAGTTCCGCATAGGCCTGTCTGAGTCCCTGAAAGACGAACTAGCCAGGGTAGGCATACCAGCCACACTAGAAAATCTCATGACCCTGGCTATTCAGATCGACCAACGCTTGAGGGAACGCAGGATGGAGAGGTCAGGCCAGGGCCTGAGGCCTGCTTGGATGTTTCCCCATGCTCCAGGACCAGTCAGTAGCACTGCTGGGAATCGCAATCCAGAACCCCCGGATACGCCGGAACCAATGCAAGTTGGGCTAGCTCGTCCCTCCCTAACACCTGAAGAGCGTCAAAGACGCCGCCACAACAACCTGTGCCTCTACTGTGGGGAAGCTGGCCACATGGTACGTTCCTGTCCGGTGAAGGCTGGTAAGTGCACTTCTGTTTACTCTGCCACACCTACCACAGCCAGTCACAATGTCAATTATTTAGCGGTACCCATTTCATTCCAGCTCCCCGGAAGGGTCGTAACGGCAACAGCGATCATTGATTCCGGGGCCTGTAGCTGTTTTGTGGATCTGGACTTCACGGCTCGATTCCAGATTCCCTTACAGGTTAAAGAATGTGGGTTTAATATTTTCCTAGCCGATGGATCTCGGATCAAGTCTGGGGTGGTGGACCGGGAGACCCCGCCTCTCTGTGTGACTGTATCCGAGACTCACCAGGAATTCCTGTGTTTGAATGCTATCTCCTCCCCTCTGTTTCCAATTATTCTGGGGCTTCCGTGGCTGCGGGCCCACGACCCCCAGATTAATTGGAAAGCCGGTACCCTCCGGTTCGGCTCTCCATACTGCCAAGAGCATTGTTGTCCACATGAGCCGGAGGCCCCACGCACATTATTCTGCGTAGATACTGACATGGAGCTGACACAACTCGTCCCTTCAGTTTACCATCAATACCTTGACGTATTTAGTAAGCGGGGAGCTGAAAATCTTCCTCCGCATAGGGCCTACGACTGTCCAATCGATCTGCTCCCGGGATCTGAGGTACCCTTCGGGCGGATCTTTCCTCTGTCAGAAAAAGAACTAGGGGTACTAAAGGAATATATTGAGGAAAATCTTCAGAAGGGGTTCATACGCCCCTCCACATCCCCGGCCGGGGCGGGTATTTTTTTTGTTGAGAAGAAGGATAAATCCTTAAGGCCCTGTGTGGACTATAGGGAGCTTAACAAGATCACGGTAAAGAACCGTTACCCACTTCCTTTAGTACCAGAACTGTTTCAGCGACTCAGGACTGCATCTGTTTTTACGAAGTTGGATTTGAGGGGGGCTTACAATCTGGTCCGTATTCGGGAGGGAGATGAGTGGAAGACTGCCTTCCGTACTAGGTTCGGGCACTTTGAGTACCTGGTAATGCCCTTCGGTCTGTGTAACGCCCCCGCCACCTTCCAGCACTTCATTAACGATGTGTTCAGGGACTTCTTGGATATTTTTGTGGTCATCTATCTTGATGATATCTTAATTTTTTCTGCATCTCTGGAGGAGCATAGGGGTCACGTCAGGGTAGTGCTGGAAAGGCTCCGTTTGCATGGGTTATACGCAAAGGCAGATAAATGCAGTTTTGAGCAGCACAGTATCCCCTTCTTAGGCTTAATTATTTCTACTACTGGAATAGCGATGGATCCACAGAAGATCTCCGCAGTTCTGGAATGGCCGGTGCCGTTAGATAAAAAAGGGGTCCAGCGGTTCATTGGCTTTGCTAATTTTTACCGGAAATTCATTAGGAACTTTTCAGGCCTAGTATCCCCCATCACGCAACTTACCAAGCAGGGAGTGCGTTTCAAGTGGACATCTGAGGCGCAGGAAGCCTTTGAGTCCCTAAAGAGGTTATTCACCGAGGCCCCAGTATTGAGCCATCCTGATTCTTCACTACCCTACATCTTGGAGGTGGATGCTTCCGAAAACGCGGTTGGGGCTGTGCTTTCCCAAAGGAAGGGCATCAAGGAACTGATGCATCCCGTGGCATTTTTCTCCAGGAAACTATCTTCGGCCGAAAAGAACTATGACATAGGGGACCGAGAACTCCTGGCCATCAAGGCAGCGCTGGAGGAGTGGAGGTACTTGCTGGAAGGAGCCGTGCACCCGATATTGATTTTTACGGATCACAAGAACCTTGAATATTTGAGAACGGCGAAGCGCTTGAGACCAAGACAGGCTAGGTGGACACTTTTTTTCTCTCGGTTTGTGTTTCATATCACTTATAGGCCTGGATCAAAGAACACGAAACCAGATGCTCTTTCGCGGATGTTCGAAGACCCAAAGGAGGCCCACAAACCTGACACCATCCTGTCGTCTGGTAATTTTTTGGCATTACAGACTGAGCTACGTTCCCAACTACAGGCAGCATCCATAGGGGCTCCAAAGGTTCCAGGGGTGCCACTACAGAATAGAGACGGATTATGGTGGAAAGGAGAACGAATCTTGGTACCTGACGAATCTCGCACCACGGTCTTGGGCCATTGCCATGACCATCCCCTGGCTGGGCACTTCGGGACCCGGAAGTCGTTGGAACTTCTACAACGTATGTTCTGGTGGCCCAGCATGTCCAAAGATTGCGAGGCTTACGTAAAGACCTGCGCGGTCTGTCAAAGGAATAAGCCTTCCAGGAACACGGCTTGGGGGCTCCTGCGACCCTTACCCATACCCAACAGACCGTGGGAAATGATTTTGATGGATTTCATTGTGGAACTTCCTCCATCTCAAGACCATACCACCATTTTCGTGATTGTGGACCGCCTATCCAAGATGGCCCACTTCTTGCCTCTCAAAGACACACCATCCGCTGCGGAGACGGCGCAAATCTTTGTGAGAGAGGTGGTGAGACTCCATGGAATTCCTAAGGATATAGTTTCGGATAGGGGTGCCCAGTTCACCTCCAAATTTTGGAAAGCACTATGCGAGACCTTGGAAATCAAGTTATCTCTCTCCTCGGCATATCACCCACAGACCAATGGACAGACCGAACGTACAAACCAGACCTTGGAACAATATCTCCGATGTTACACATCATTTCTTCAGGACGATTGGCTAACTCTTTTACCACTGGCCGAATTTGCTTACAACAATGCTAGCCACTCGACTACTCAGCAATCCCCATTTTTTGCCAACTACGGCTTCCACCCGACCTTTTTACCTGACACAATTCCTGAAAGTTCGGTGCCAGCTACACAGGACATGTTGCACTTCCTTTCTGCAAACAATAAGGTCTTACAAGAAGCAATCCTGAAGGCCCAGGAGGGCAGTAAGAAAGCCTTTGACAAAAGGAGAAGAGGGGAGCTTATGTTACACCCAGGGAACCGGGTCTGGTTGGCCACGACAAACCTTAGGATGATATGCCCATCGCGGAAATTGGGACCGAGATTTATGGGCCCATTCCAGGTAAAGAGGAAGGTTAACGAAGTGGCGTACGAGCTCGTACTCCCGGAATCCTTTAGAATACACCCGGTATTTCATGTATCGCTGTTGAAACCCGCGGCACCGGACCCATTCCCGAACCGGAGATCTAGGCCTCCTGACGCCATAAACGTTGATGGGGAGGAGGAATTCGAAATTGAGACAATTCTAGACTGTAGGAAGAGGGGGGGTCAGACCCAGTTTCTCATTAAGTGGAAAGGGTATGGTCCAGAGGAGAACTCATGGGAACCCTCCCAGAACATTCATGCCTCTAGATTGATTCGGGATTTTTTTGACAACCACCCACGCAAGAGAGAACTGTTGGGCATCCGGCGGCTGCCCGTAGGGGGGGGGGGCAATGTCAGGATCCAGGTGTTCTGCGGCATCGCGTCGGGCGGCGCATGCGCAGAACACCCACTCTCTCTACCCGGCGGGCGGTAGGACCTGGCCGCGCATGGCAGCGGCGGGGTTCGCGCATGCGCACTCGGGATCACGGACGCGCGCCTGGCACCAATGACAGTGGGAGGCGGGCTATTTAAACGCAGGAACAGGTATGTTAGTTGCCGTTTGGTCTTGTATCCTGTGTCCTGTATCCTGTTCCTGTGTTGCTGTATACTCCGTTGCCGACCTCTGCTTGTTCCTGATCCTGCTCTCTCCTGTTTGACCCCTGGCTTGTCTGACTACTCTTCTGTCTGATCCCTGGTACTGTATTTGCCCGCACCCTGCTGAACCTGGCTTGTGACCTGACCACTCTTAGCTCGCTCCTCTGTACCTTGTTGCCCGCATAATACCGACCGGCCTGTCTGACCACGCATACCGTATCCATCCATCCATCCGGTTTGGGTCAGACCTGTGTATCTGTCTGCATCTTCCAAGTAGATTCCGTTCCTGCACTCCCCTGCCAGTATTCTCTACCACCGCAGGACGCACTCGGGGGTCGCGACCTGGTTTCAGTCTGCACCAAGTCCATCCCCACCATCAGGGGCCCTGGTGAACAGCAGGCTGGGACTTAGACCCCGCGCCCTGGGAGCGTCCGTGCGGTGGGCTGCTAGAGACTCTGCCAGGCGGCTTAACAACAGCTTACTTTAGAGAGGTGGGGAGACCCCTGTCTCAGCTCCCCATTTCCCTATTATGTGTAAGTCACCCTGTGCCTGTTAGGGGTGCAGGGTGATATGTCCTGATATTGTGTAGACATGTATAGGTGGGGTGGGGGGGTTGTTCATTGTTTGATGCCATGTGGTTGTATCCGATTGTTCTATTGTGTGTCTTGCTTGGGAGCAAACTATTATGGGATGTATGTGTTTGTGTATTGGCTTGGCGGGGGGGTGTCTGCTGTGTGTCTCTTGTTGCTAGATGTGGTTTGCTACGACCTGTGTTATTATGCAGGGAGGGGGAATTGTTCTCTTGAATGTATATATCTTGTATCTGTGTTAAAATAAAGGAGTCTATTTCCTGATTTATTTCAAGACTGGCCTCATTTAGTCTTGTATGGTCAGCGGTGGTGTGACATAAATGTACAGATGTGAGTAGCTGAAATGTGACCTGTAGCAATATGTAATCATAAATGTAGTTTCAGTCCTTGTTATTAAAAAAAATATTCAGTCATAGGTACTCAGAGACAGATGGTCATCCATTAGCATCTGAAAAGAGACAGAGCTTCCTCAGGCTGGAAGTGACGCCTGGGTGCTAATAATATTTTGTCACCTGTATGTAATCAGACTCTGCCATCTTCCTGAAGCTTAAAAGAGGAACGCAGACGTTTTGGCTTCATGACACCAGGGGGGCTCCGATCTGTCTAGGGAGCTCTAAATGTATATACATACTTCAAAGGAGTATGTTTCATCCCTCATACAAGCTATTTGCAGAGATGAAAATACTTCCTTCTGATTGGGCACTCTATCAGCTACATCGGCATATAAAAACTATATTTGTGGCCTATATAGAATGCCAGGAAAATGCAGGAAATGGTTAGGTGGTGCTGGAGTGCGATAGCGGAACAGTGATTGGTACTGTCGCGATCGGACTGATGCGCTGGTGTCGGAAATTCAATCCCCGACTTCGTGATTCAAATCGGTCTTGGTCCAATTGACTTTGGGCATTTCAGCACCCAGAACAGCCTGTGGGCTCATACAGGAACACCCCCCAGAGTCAATTGGCCAAGAACTAATGTCCCGCCTACGTCCATATCCCCATAAATTGAGGACCCTGACATTTGGACATTTGTGATTCATATGGAGCTGGTTCGATCAACTAACGGATTACGGACTCTCTGACTTGCTCCAGTCGCAGGATAAATCTTGGTAAAAGTTTTATCTCTGTTTTTTATTCCCTTTTATTCTATAGTGAATAGTCAATTGTGTGTCTTCTTGTATTTTTTATATTTTCTGTAACTTTTTATACTTTGTACATTATGCACTGCCCACTTTCAGGATATTAAATCTTAAAATTAATAAGTAACTTCTGTGTATTTAAGCTCGGGCTCATATCTCCAGAGAGATTAGATAGTATTGTATGTTAGAGCCTTTAAACGCTCGGTCAAGTGCAGTCGGTGTCCGGTTCCGTTACATTGGTGGCAATAGTGGGATTGTGCTTCCTGGCTCTGAACACATCTAAACCACCACCGGGATTCAAGATCAGGAAAGGAGAAGTCGGTCACCCCAGTGGAGATATGGACCTGGCATCAGAGCTCCCAGGGCTGCTGCGGATTGTTCTTGCAGCATACCCCAGGACTGTGTCTGCGGATGAGTACCTGGAGCTCAGGCAGCGGATTTGGGAGGTACTTTGGAGAGGAGCCCTCCAGGTTGCTGGTATGTACGAGGGCAAGTGCTATCCAACCCCAGGGGAACGGGCCAGGGACCATCGGAAGTTACGGATGCTATATCTGGGAGAGCGACCCGGGAGCAATGGGTGACTGAGTTGGACAGACTGGTCCAGCAGGAGATAGAGCTGGACAACAGATATTGGGCTCTGCAATGGTATGCAGAGCAGGAATATTTAGGGGTGACAACAGAATGCTCTCTGGAGGGATATGACTTTGGTGGCCCTGGATTGCTGTGGGAGAGCCTTACAGATCTTTTTGCATTTGGCGATGAAGGAGAACCTACCCTTGAGGACTTGCAAGAAGACAGAGAGGCTATGTTCGATCTCACAGGGGTCTCAGAGCTTGAACCAGATCTGGAATACCTGCTGATGAAAGAACTGCATCTGGAAAGGGCATACAAGCAACTGATAAAACATGTTCAGCAGCATGCCCAAGAACACTGTTCAACAAATTTTTATTTTTTGCCAGTTTTGGAAACAAAAGGATCAATTTCTTAATGAATTTCACATTCTGAGTTCAAATATAACAATGAAATTTGTCAATTGGCTCTAGTTTTTCTGTAAACGGAAAGTTTTCTACTATAGGCGTAATGACTACATAATGCACAATAATTATATAGATAGATGTCTTTCCACAAATATAAAGCAAGTGATATGACTACATAACAAAGCCTAAATGGCATAATATATTGCATAGGATTACCAAGAAAAATGATAGCCATAAGCTAAGTTGAATCATTTTAATACTTAGGATTCTCACTAGTTTTGTCTTCAGTTTGTGTCGGTTTTGCTTCTCTTGGCTTTTCTCTTGTATTCGAGGAAAGGGCTATCTCTAACAACTGCACGTGACGACACGCTTCAGGTTCTTCCTCACTTGACTCAACCACGAAGGATTCTGGTGCTTTAGGAATTGGTAGCCCCTCTCCATGAGGAACTGGACGTATTGCCGATGGAATATTTGGATAGTGCACAGATAACTTTTTCTTCTTATTTAGCCCTTTTACAATTGGAGGCACCATACAAAAGTAACAATTACTAACATGATCTGTTGGCTCTCTCCAAATCATTGGCACAGCGAAAGGCATAGATGCCTTTTTTCCATTCAACCATTGCTCCAGTGCCGTCCCACAAGAATTGCAGCATATATGTGGTGCCCAGCTCTTGTCCTGGTCTCCTATCTTGCAGCCAAAATACAAGTTGTAGGCTTTCTTAATCATTCCTGTTATCCTCCTTTTTTGTGAGATAAAAGTTATTTCACTGCAGATATAGCAGAAATTATCTGCTTTATTCACACAAGTTCGAGGCATTACTGAGTAGCCTATATAAGCAGAAAACGAAATGTAAAGACGAACTCCAATCAGCTACAGATACTGCAGCTTTTATGCAGTGAAGTGATGCAATTAAAGGCTAATATTGCATCATCTCAGTATACATGACATTTTCTATTGGTCACCAGTATCAATTGCGCAATATGCAGCTGAAGTTGTATCATAATTTTGAATGGCTTACGTCATTAGATGGGTGAATATATCATGGAAACTAGAGCCAATCAACATTTTTTAGGGTCATTTTCGTTTTCAGCACCCCATAATTATGTAAGATTAGCTAATTTTATGCCCAAAACTTTTTACCTGTTGAACAGTGGAATCGGCAGTGGAAATTCCAGAGACTGGGGATTTTGTAGACTTCTCTGCTGAGGAAAAATAACCTGGTGAGCCTCCAGCAGAAGAGCTGGTAACAGGGCCAAACATTGCTGAACTCTGCCCAGCACTGGTAACATCTTCTGAGTTCCACAGACAGGAGATGGTGAACCCCTATCCCCAGACACCAGTTCCAGAGACTGGGGATTTGATTGACTTCTTTGCTGAGGAGGAACCAGCCGTCGCGCCTCCAGCAGACGAGCTGGCATCAGGGCATGGCATGGTTGACCTTTGCCCACAACAATCAGCACTGCAGGAGCTACAGGAAGAGGATGCAATCGGCACCTCACAACGGCAGCTTGAGCTGATGTCTATGGATGGGACTTCGGTCTCCACTGACACAACCCCAGAAAAGGGTCTGGCATTGGGACAGGAGGATGTCAGCCTTACTTTGCAAACACTGGGGGATGTCCATAAAGTCAAAGTGGATGAGACTACAGTACCCACCTGGATCCCCAGCAGCATGATGGAGTCAGCCCAGCCACCCTGTCTTTTCTCCAGCGGCTGAGAGGACTTCAGGGAGAAGGACCAGTCCGTACTTCTCCCCAGCAGCGGGTATGTTCTACGAGAGAGGCAGAGGTTGGGTGGGTGAGTAGTGCTTTGTGTGGGACAATTTGTTTGGGGAACTGTGTGGGTGCCGGCATTGGGGGACTGGAAGTACAGACTAACTTCAGAGTCCACCCGTCTGGGGTGTCCTCCTGCGTTACTCTCCTGCCAAAAGTGGAGATATGTGATGGGAGTCACTTTGGGTGGGGGCCCATGGAACACAGCTCACTTTAGAGAGGTGGGGAGACCCCTGTCTCAGCTCTCCATATCCCTATTATGTGTAAGTCACCCTGTGCCTGTTAGGGGTACAGGGTGATATGTCCTGATATTGTGTAGACATGTATAGGTGGTGTGGGGGTTGTTCATTGTTTGATGACATGTGGTTGTATCCCATTGTTCTATTGTTTCTTGCTTGGGAGCAAACTATTATGGGATATATGTGTTTGTGTATTGGCTTGATGGGGGGTGACTGCTGATGTGTCTTTTGTTGCTAGATTTGGTTTGCCCCGCCCTGTGTCATTATGCAGGGAGGGGGGAATTGTTCTCTTGCATGTATATATCTTGTATCTGTGTTAAAATAAAGGGGTCTATTTCCTGATTTATTTTAAGACTTGTCTTATTAGTCTTGTATGGTCAGTGGTGGTGTCCGTGGATGGCGTTCGGACTGGGAAGCGGTATCCTAACAGAAGTAACCAAGTTCAGTCGGGGTCCGGTTCTGTTACACATAGCTCCCCACCTCACCTGTGTTCTCCATCCCATAGCTCCCCACCTCACCTGTGTTCTCCATCCCATAGCTTCTCACCTCACCTCACCTCTGTTCTCCATTCCATAGCTCCTCCCTCACCACTGTTCTCCATTCCATAGCTCCCCACCTCACCTCACCTCTGCTCTCCATTCCATAGCTCCCCACCTCACCTCACCTCTGTTCTCCATTCCATAGCTCCTCCCTCACCTCTGTTCTCCATTCCATAGCTCCCCACCTCAGCTCACCTCTGTTCTTCATTCCATAGCTCCCCACCTCAGCTCACCTCTGTTCTTCATTCCATAGCTCCCCACCTCAGCTCACCTCTGTTCTTCATTCCATAGTTCCCCACCTCAGCTCACCTCTGTTCTTCATTCCATAGCTCCCCACCTCACCTCACCTCTGTTCTTCATTCCATAGCTCCCCACCTCACCTCTGTTCTCCATCCCATAGCTCTTCATGTCACCTTTGGTTTCCATCAGATAGCTCCTTCCTTCACCTCTATTTTCCATAAGATAGCTTGTCCCCTCACCTCTGTTCTCCATCGCATAGCTCCTCACCTCACCTCACCTCTGTTCTCCATCCCACAACTCCTCACCTCTATTCTCCATCCCATAGCTGCTCACCTCACCTCTGTTCTCCATCCATAGCTCCCCACCTCACCTCTGTTCTCCATCCATAGCTCCCCACCTCACCTCTGTTCTCCATCCCACAGCTCCCCACCTCACCTCTGTTCTCCATACTCTAGCTCCTCACCTCAACTCACTTCCGTTCTCCACCCTATAGCTTCTCCCATTACCTTTGTTCTCCATCATATAGCTCCTCTCCTCAACTGTTCTCAATTCCATAGCTCCCCACCTCTGTTCTTTATACTATAGCTCCTCACTTCACCTGTGTTCTCCATCCCATAGCTCCTCACTTCACCTGTGTTCTCCATCCCATAGCTTCTCACATTACCTCGGTTCTCCATCCCTTAGCTTCCCACCTCACCTCTGTTCTCCATCCATAGCTCCCCACCTCACCTCTGTTCTCCATCCCATAGCTCCCAACCTCACCTCTGTTCTCCACCCCATAGCACCTCACCTCACCTCACCTCTGTTCTCCACCGCATATCTCCTCCTCTCGCTTTTATTCTCCATCCAATATCTCCTCCCCTCACCTCTGCTCTCCAAGCCATAGCTCCCCACCACACCTCTGTTTTCCATGCCATAGCTCCCCACCTCACCTCTGTTTTCCATGCCATAGCTCCCCACCTCACCTCTGTTCTCCATGACATAGATCCTCCCCTCACCACTTTTCTCCTTCCCATAGATACTCCCCTCACCTCTGTTCTCCAGCCCATAGCACCTCCCCTTGCCTCTGTTCTTCATTGCGTAGCTCCTCACCTCACTTCTGTTCTTTATACCATAGCTCCTCACTTCACCTTTGTTCTCCATCCCATATCTCCTCACATTACCTCTGTTCTCCATCCCATAGCTCCTCACATTACCTCGGTTCTCCATCCCATAGATCCTCACTTCACCTGTGTTCTCCATCCCATAGCTCCTCTCCTCACCTCTGTTCTCCATCCCATAGCTCCTCACTTCACCTCTGTTCTCCATCCCATAGCTCCTCACTTCACCTCTGTTTTCCATCCCATAGCTCCTCACTTCACCTGTGTTTTCCATCCCATAGCTCCCACCTCACTTCTGTTCTCCATTCCATAGCTCCCCACCTCACCTCTGTTCTCTATCCCATAGCTCCCCACCTTACCTCTGTTCTCCTTACCATCGCTCCCCACCTCACCTCTGTTCTCCATCCCATAGCACCTCACCCCTGTTCTCTACCCCATAGCTCCTCCCCTCACCTTTGTTCTCCATCCCATAGCTCCTCCCCTCTCCTCCTTCCTCCATCTTGTAGCTCCCAAATTCCCTTTCTACAAACCTTGTTTAAAACCAGATTTTTGTTTTGTACATTTCCAAATGCTTATTTTAATACTTTTATTTGTAAAGCGTTGACAGGTCCCCTTTACAGACATATGACCCCAAAAAATGGAATCCCTGGGGGTTCTTCTCCACATGTTATCAAGTAAATTCATTTTCATACAAAGACTACAAGTATAGGTGATTATTTCACCGACAGCTTAATCAGCCAACCCCTAAGATCAAACTCTTGCAGGTTCCTGATTTACTTGGACTTCAAATAGATGAGCGACTTCAGAAAGACAAGCGACTTTCAACATCTCCCCATTGACAGCGATTTATCATGTCCAGTTCAGGGACTGACAATTATCTTCAGAATTCTCAGACCAAAAAGTCCAGATTTTTGGCGTGATCCATCTACAAAATATCTGTCTGGATTTTTTTATCAGATGGTAAAAAGTGTGTCAATGAATTGTCCAGAACAGCTTAAAAAATGTACAAAATTGGATTAAATGTATTTTTTTTCCAGTAAATAATATTGTAATTAAATTAAAAATGTCCTTTGAAATTAATGGTGGGCTATAAAGTGAAGAATGGAGCTATGGAGTGTCTAGTGGGCTTTGGGTGTTGGTGTCATGAAACAGACACAACATGCTTGTAGATTGCGGCAGACTTGGCTCTCCGTTCACTGGCTCTGGTCGGGTTATATATATATGTGCTTACAAAGTCTCTTCTATCAAATATAAAAAAGGTAATTGGAATAATAGTCATTTTTTAATTTATTTTTTACAAGTTCTCTTCCATGAAAAATACTCATTCACAGGCTATGAAATATAAACTGGGTCCATTCTTATGTCTTCAGGGCCACGGTTGGTGGGTTACGCCGTGTCTCACTACATCTACAACACGTTTAAGGGGCGAGCACTATACCTGGAGGACCTCTTTGTCATGCTGCAGTACAGAGGTGGAGTATATTGGATCTATGATGGGGGGGAGGAGCGCCAACCAGATTACGTGATCATCCTTCCCGATTTACCTCTTACAGTCACCACAATCTATGATGTCACAGTGTCATGTAAAAATGGTGGACAGACAGGTCTTCTTGTGTTCCATAAGTTCTGTATTTTACTACACCAGAACATTTGTCTACTTTGGAGGTCTGAAGGAGTACATATATGACTGGGTGGGGCAAGCTCCGTCCTGACAGAACATACATGTATGTCCTGTCAGATTCTGGCCTGCTAGGTGGCCTCAGGGCCACGCAGTGGGACAATCCCACGATGGCTGTGTCCCTCAGACACAGCGCATCACAGATCGGGACATGAGCTCTCTGATTTGCCCTCCTGATCATGTGATGGATGTTTCCAATCACAGCCATCACACAATGTAATTTTTATGATTTTACTTTTCGGCTGTACAGAGTGCAGCCATTCCGCACCAGTTCACCAAGCACGATATGTCCCTTATCCAAGTGCACATCAACATCTGTACCAGTGTCCCATCAACATGTGCACCAGTGTACCACTGCACAAACACATCTGTCACAGTATACCAGTGCACAAAAGCATCTGTCCCAGTGCACCAGTGTCCCATTAACATCTGCAATAATGTCCCATTGCAACATCAGCATCTGTTAGTGTGGCTAGTGGACCATCAACATCTGTCACAGTGTACTAGTGCACCAAAATAATCTGTCAGTGTGCCAGCGTCCCATCAACTTCTGTGACATTGTACCAGTGTCCCATCAACATCTGCAATAGTGTCCCTATTGGACCATCAACATCTGTCACAGTGTACTAGTGCAGCAAAACCATCTGTCAGTGTGCCATCGTCCCATCAACTTCTGTCACATTGTAATAGTGTCCCATCAACATCTGCAGTAGTGTCCCATTGCAACATCAACATCTGTCAGTGTCCCTAGTGGACCATCAACATCCGTTGGTGTCCCTAGTGGACCGTCAACATCCATCGGTGTCCCTAGTGGACCGTCAACATCCATCGGTGCCCCTAGTGGACCGTCAACATCCGTCAGTGCCCCTAGTGGACCGTCAACATCTGTCGGTGTCCCTAGTGGACCGTTAACATCTGTTGGTGCCCTTAGAAGCCTGTCAACATCTGTCAGTGTCCTTAGTAGAGCATCAACATCTGTCAGTGTCCCCAGTGGGATGTGTATTGTCCTGACGTTTGGGGGGATTTGTACTGTCCTGACATTTGGGGGTATCTTGTCTCCGCATGGCGCGTCTCCTCCCTATACTGACCCCTCTTGTCTCCGCATGGCGCGTCTCCTCCCTATACTGACCCCTCTTGTCTCTGCATGGCGCATCTCCTCCCTATACTGACCCCTCTTGTCTCTGCATGGTGCATCTTCTCCTTATACTGACCCCTCTTGTCTCCGCATGGTGCATCTTCTCCTTATACTGACCCCTCTTGTCTCTGCATGGCGCGTCTCCTCCTTATACTGACCCCTCTTGTCTCTGCATGGCGCGTCTCCTCCCTCTACTGACCCCTCTTGTCTCCGCATGGTGCATCTTCTCCTTATACTGACCCCTCTTGTCTCTGGCAGGTAAAGGCATCGGCTCCAAGCTCCTGATGGCTACAGCAGAGGTGAGGACACTGGGGATTCATACACACCCGGGGGATAATGTTTAGTGTATTATTCTAGAACTAGCTGTGTGCACAGGTGTGCGTTCCTAGTCCTAACCGCTCTGTTACTGACATAGACTTGCATGATATTTATGGCTCCGGACCGACTCTAACCTAGAAGAGGTATCAATAAATGATCATTCTCAGGCGCTGTGCCCCATAGGAAGAGAGCATTGGTATTCACTCACTGACCACTTTATTAGGTCCATCTGTTCAAATGGTTGGTAAAGCCGGCTATACATGGGTTGATTTTCGAGCGATTTTTCGTTCAAAAATCGGACCTAAGAAAATTTGCTCGATTTTTGCTCTGTTAGTGAGGCAATGGCACCAGCCGCTTTTTGTGGTTCCTCCCCTTTTCGTTTATCAGACATGTTGGAAAATCTGTGAAAAACTACCGATTTTCTAAATCATTGATGGCACCATCGGACTACAGAGCGAACAATGTTTTTGATTTTAGAACCAAAAATCGTTCAGAATTTGAACCATGTACGGCCTGCATAAGTTTAGGTTCACACCTATGCAGGTTGCATTTGAGCCGTTTCTGCATTGCGTTTTTGCACTTGCAGTTTCTGCAAAACGCTGCAGAAAACGATTAGGTGTGAACCTGGGGTAACACAAATGACTAATCATCCAATCACACGGCAGCAACTCAATGCATTTAGGCATCTAGACGTGGTGAAGGCAACTTTCTGAAGTCCAAACCGAGCATCAGAATGGGGAAGAGAATCGCTTGTTTAGGACAGGGGGCGGAGCCTATCTATGACGGTGTAGGAGAGCACGGTGTGGGTGCTCTCTGTGGGTTCTCCACCGCCTCGGATACCCGGAGAACTGGTGGTGCAGGAGCTGGGGGACCTATCTGAGCATGGTGGGTCCCGGAGTTAAGATGGTGGCCCCGTGAGCGGCGAGGAGTGGGTGGACCGCGGCATAGGGACTTGCTGGAGGCTCGTTGGAGGAAGTTCGGGTTGTCGTGCAAGGTTGCCGGGGAGACGAGGAGGCGTGTCATGATCACATGGTCAGCCGCAGAGAAGCTCTGGGTAGGGGAAATCCAGCTGGTGTTCCGAGGTGAGAGAGAAGACGCCGGTTCACCCCCCCAGAACACAGTTTTGGATCTGGATAAACTCTCCCATGGGCAGCCTGCCTCCCCTAGTATGGAAATGAGCTACCCACAGGGGAGAGAATTAAGATGGCAGTAGAGACCCAGAGGAATCCCCCCTTGAAGAGAGCAACAGAAGGGGACAACAGAAGAATCTGCTGGTAGCCTGTAGCTGTCTCGCCAGAAGAAAAGCAAGTAGAGGGTGAGTGTGAGCAGCTTAGGCTGGCCTACTTTGTATAATAGTGACTGTTTGATGCTTAAAGGGTAAAGAGGATATATGGAAGGGGGATTCCCTGGGGGGACTGAACAAGATAAGGAGGAATTAAAGCAGCCTAGAAGAGAACTAAGTGAAAAAGTGGACAATAATAAGTTTGGAAAAATTTGGGTTCCTGGCGCCTATTGGTTATTACTTCTGTGGTGCGTGTGTTGAGGAGAAATAATACGCATAGAAGAGATGAAGAATAAAAATGTTAAAAGCAGTGGGCCAAAGGGGTCTCAAACTGGGACGATAAAAAAATATACGTCTCAAGGAAATGTGACTCCAGAAAGGTCTCAAGGTGTTGGTGAAAAAAGTGAACTGGAAAGTAGTATGGAAGGTAGCCCTAGACTCTCCCTGGGAAAGAAATGTAGTAGTCAACAAGTTACAGAAAATTTGGAGATGAAAGAACCTGAAAAGGAACTACAAGTACCGAATAAGAAAGAGATGACAGATATGTTTAAGAATCTAGAAAAAACAATAAAGCAAGAAATGGAAATTATAAGGAGTGATCTGGGGCAGATGTTGTCAAGGGTGGAGGAGGCGGAGGAAAGAGTTAAAAACCATGCCCAATATATCTCTGACCTAGAGAAAAGGACAATAGAAATTAGGAAAGACCTAAAAAAATTGCTTTATAAAATGGAAGTTCAAGAAAATAGGGATAGGAGAAACAATCTCAGGGTAAGAGGAGTTCCAGAATCCGTAAAGAGAGAAGAAACATGAGGCCTTGTTTGTAAAATTTTGAACTCCATAGTGGACAGATCGGAAACAGAATTGGTTAATCTGGAAGGTGTGTTCAGGATAGGAAAAATTCAACAAGGAAGTGGAAAAGAGAAACCAAGAGATATAATTGTCCAATTCCAGAAGTGGGGAGACAGAGAAGAGATATGGAGAAAGATTAAGGGAAGATCAATTATTAAATATGGTGCAATGAATATACTGATTTTTGCGGACTTAACATCAGAGTCATTATGGAGGAGAAGATCTTTGAAACCCCTGTTAGTGCAGATGGTAAAGCAGAATGTGCCCTATAGATGGGGTATTCTGGAGTGTTTAATTGGATGGAAGAATGGAGTTACAGCTTATTTGAGATTCCCCGAGGACTGAAGAGACTTTTGTGATAGATTTGATTTACAAATGATAGAGGTCCCTGGTTGGGAGGTTGAAGAAGAAGGGGGTTTAGGAGTTAGAGGGAAAAAAGATTGGCAGTTTGTTAGAAGAGGGAGATAGGGAATAGAGGGAGGGGGGTAGGGTGATGGGTGTTTTTTTTTTTTTTTTTTCTCTCCCTCTTTCTTCTCTCCCTCTCTCTGGGCCTTAAGAATTATTGGGAATATATCGAATTGACTAAGATACATTTGGGGTGGGGGGAACTGTCCATGGTTGGAGTTCAACCCCAAGGTGGTAAATCTATGGTGGGTTTGGTCCTTCAAAAGATGTATAGGCAAAATGTAAGCCTAAAAGAAGGGATTGGTGGGAGGGAGAGGGAGGGAGGGTAGATTGGAGGGAGGAGGGGTGAGGGAGGGTAGGGGGGAGGTTTTTAGGGTGGATAGCTTGGATGAAGAAAGGAGTAATGGGGGCGGAGAGAGAGGGGGAGAGGAGAGGGTAGAGAGAAGGGAAGAGAAATAAAGAAAATGGAAGATTTACGGTTTATAACTTATAATGTAAACGGGTTGAGTTGCCCAGGGAAAAGGTTTAAATTATATAAGGAACTACAACATAGATCTGCCTCACTGGCTTTCCTGCAGGAAACAAGTCAAATGTAAAGTTAAATACTAGATATTATCCATTATGGTATTATGCAGATTCCCCAGTTAAGAAAGCAAACGATGTAGCTATAGGATTTGCAAAGAATATAAGGTTTGAGTTGGAAGATAGGGAGACAGACCCGGAGGGGAGGTTTTCATTTCTGAGAGGTAAAATACAAGGTATTGAATGTACAGTTGCTAATATCTATTGCCCAAATAAGAAGCCGGAGCCATTCCTGAAAAGAGCTTTAAAAAGATTAATGGATTTTAGAAAGGGGTATTTGATAGTAGGTGGGGATTTTAATTTATGTATGGACTGACAAATGGATACGACTTCTTCTACACAAAGAGAGGGGAGTAAGTCCCTAAGAGTACTGAGGAAAGTGATAAGGGAGTATCAGTTGGTGGATAGTTGGAGAATCATGCACATGAAAGACAGAGACTATTCCTTCTTCTCAAAGGTACATGAGATGTATTCTAGGTTGGACTATGTACTGATAGATCACCGATTAATAGAGTCTTTGGTTAAAGTAACAATAGAGGTAATTTCACTCTCAGACCATGCCCCGGTTGTAATGAAAGTAGGATGGGGAAGGAGGCCTCCAGGAGGGTCGGTTTGGAGGTTGAATGAGGCACTTCTAATGGATCAAGAGACCGAAGATTGGAGAGCAGATTAGGAGATATTTTGAGGAAAATGAAACGGGAGATGTGTCAGTAGCTACAGTGTGGGAGGCCCATAAGGTATATATAAGGGGAATCCTTATCGCAATTGGGGCAACAAAGAAAAGAGGAGAGAGAAAATCAGTGGGCTCCTAAAGGAATTAGCTGAGCTTGAACAGTTGCATAAAAAGAATATAACAAAGGAGATACTGCAGAAAGTAAAGAAAAAGAAAGAAGAATTAGAGATTATGATGGAGGAAGAGAGTCTTTAACAAAGTGTTATGTGAAAGATATAGATGGGGGGATAGAACAGGAAAGTTTCTAATGAGAGCTTTGAGGAAAAAGAAAAATAGGAATTATATAGATAAAATAAAGAACCCCAAGGGAGAACTGGTTCACTCAACTAGAGATATTGTGAAGGTGTTTAGGGATTATTACAGTAAACTTTATAACATTGCCCCCCAAGATTTAACATATAAGGATGGCATAGCAAAGGCGGAAAAAAGAAGAATTTATTTAAAAAATGCAGGCCTACCGAAATTAAATGAAGATCTTCTGAACTCTCTAGAATCTGAAATTACGAATGAAGAAATAAAGATAGCATTAAAAAGCTCTATGACAGGTAAAAGCTCAGGGCCAGATGGGTATACTGTTAGATATTATAAAAAATACAGTGAATTGTTAATACCTAAACTGAAGTCCTATTTCTACGCCTTGGGGGGAGAGATGGATTTGAGACGAGAATCCCTGCAGGATCAGGTGGTCCTCATTCATAAAGAAGGAAAAGATCCCACCCAGTGTTCAAGCTATAGACCAATATCATTATTGAATACAGACACGAAGATATATGCAAAGATCTTAGCAAATAGACTGAAAGATTTAATGCCCAAATGGATACATGAAGATCAGGTGGGTTTTGTTCAAGGGAGAGAGGGCAGAGACAATGGGTTGAGATCATTGCTGCTTATTCAGAAAAGTAGAAAGGAAAGGACTCCAGTGGTGGTTCTTTCAGTGGATGCAGAGAAGGCATTTGATAGAGTTAACTGGGGATATATGATGGATACATTGGAGGTCCTGGGAGTGGGAGCTAGAATGAGAGCATGGATAGGAAAGTTGTATAGGAGGCCCTCTACAGTGGTTATGGTAAATGGGGAGATGTCGGAGTCATTTGAGATGACAAATGGAACAAGACAGGGCTGTCCGCTGTCCCCATTGTTGTATGTTTTGTCCTTGGAATCACTGTTGGCAACAATAAGGAAAAATTCAGACATAAAAGGAATATGGGTAGGAAATATAGAACAAAAGGTTGCCGCTTTTGCGGATGATTTATTGTTTTATGTTGGAAACCCTAGGATAACGCTACCTAACTTAATGAGGGCATTGAAGGAATGTGGAGAGATGTCAAACCTAAAAATTAACCCGGCTAAAACAGAGATATTAAACATAAATCTTCCAAATAAAGAAAAAAGGGGGATACAAGGGAAATTTCCCTTTGTATGGAATGAGAGAGAATTAAAATACTTGGGGGTAAAACTCACTTCGGCATATAAAAACCTTTATAAATCAAATGATATAGTAATGTTAAATGAAATTAGAGGGGAACTAAAGAGATTAGGAGGAGGAAATCAGTCCTGGTTGGGACGCATAAATCTGATAAAAATGGTAGTTGTTCTGAAAATCCTATATAAATTCCAAATGGTCCCTATTAAGCTTCCAGAGGTATATTTTAAGATGATTAAGAAGATGATGATAAGATATATTCAGGGAAATAAAAAACCGAGAGTATCTTATGAAGTGATAACTAGAAATAAAGAGAAAGGAGGATTGGGAGTGCCAGATTTTAAGAGATATTATAAAGCAGTAATTTTGGCTAGAATATTTGATTGGACACATAATTTGGGTCACAATAGAAAATTCACTTAGTGGTAATAATTTAAGTAGGAGTATATGGGTGCCACCAGAGTATAGAGGTTTAAAAGAGAGCACAAGTGTGTATACTTTAAATGTTTTAAGAGTGCGGGATAAAATGCACAAACAGTTAAAGTGGGATTTTAACTCATTCTTGATGCCATTGAGAAACTCAAGGTTTTTCCCGCCAGGTAGTGTCAGGGACTGCGGGTCTCGCAGCGGTGCACAGGTCTGCACATACGCAGATTGCCTAGGCACACTAATGTGCAGGCACTAGGACCTGGGCGGCGGCGGCAATTGCACCAATGACGGTGCAGGGTTCACTGTTTAAACTGGCCAGACGGTGACTAGGTTGCCGCAAGGTCTAGTTCCTGCACCCGTGTTCTGAAGTGTGTTCCTGTTGCCGATCCTGCTTGTCCTGATTTGTGTTGACCTTCTCCTGCTATGACCCCCGACTGGTCCTTGACTACTCTCCTGCCTGTTGCTATATGACTATTGGACCTCCCGTTGCTGAACCTTGGCTCGTGACCCGGCTGCTCTCTGTCTACTGTTTAGTACCTACCTGCCTCCACTGTTACTGGCCCGGCTAGTCTGACTACGCTCATTCCTGACTGTCATCCATCTATCCCGCTCGGGACCTGGACTTGTCAGCCTCTTCACAGCAGGCTCACCCCCGGTACGTACCCTCTGCGGGACCCTTCTACCACAGTTGGGTGCACTCAGGGGTCATGACTTGGTTTCAGTCTTACACCAAGTCCATCCCCACCATCAGGGGCTCTGGTGAAAAGGCAGACTGGGACTTAGACTCCGCGTCCTGGGAGCTCCCGTTCTGTGGATCACTAGAGATTCTGCCGGGCGGTGCCTGACAGGTAGGGAGGAAATCTCAGGAAAATGGATCAGGAATGAGGGAGCCCAGTTGAGAGATATAATGAGGGGTGTAGAACTGAGAACACTTAAGGATTTGGAAAAGGAAGAGGGAAAGATTTTCATTAAGATAGATAGTTGGAGCGATAATCAATTAAAATGTTTTGTGGGGAAATTGCCTAAACCTTTGAGATCTAGAAAAGATTGGAATTTGTTTGAGAGGCTGTTGGAATCACGGGGTGATGGAAAGCATGGTACGGCAAAAATATATAAAATTCTCACTGAGTTAGACATAGGTGAAAAAAAATGAATGTATATAGAAAAATGGGAAAGAGACTTGGGGGTGGAGATAGATGAGGTTAAACAGAAAAAAATGTTTAGATTGGTTCACGAAAGTACACATGAGGTGGAAATGAATTCCAAATGTTTGACAAGAGGATATATTACACCGAGTATAGAGCAGAAGAAGAGTGGGGAGAAGTCACCTTTGTTGGCGGGGGTGTGGAGAGATTGGCACGATTTATCACATATGGTGGAAATGTCCAAAGATACAAGTATTCTGGAGAAGAGTGGTTCATCAAATTAGAAAGATTACAGAAGTTGATATTAGTTTGGACCCTGGAATCTGCCTTTTACGTAATACAGAATTATCAGTAACTCCACTATCATTCCCGCCCCGCAAGCCAAAGTCCTTGGCTTCATTCTTGACTCGAACCTCTCCTTCCAACCGCATGTCAAATCACTTACAAACACATGCAGGCTCCACCTCCGCAACATTGCCAAGATACGTACCTTCCTCACCCCAGACACCACCAAACTTCTAGTACACTCCCTCATCATCTCACGCCTTGACTACTGCAACTCTCTTCTCACTGGCCTACCCCAGTGCAGGCTCTCCCCGCTCCAGACCATCCTGAACTCAGCGGCTAGACTCATCCACCTCACCACCCGCTCCACCTCTGCCACCCCCCTCTGCCTCTCCCTCCACTGGCTCCCGATTGCCCAACGCATCAAATTTAAACTTCTAACCCTGACCTACAAAGCCGTTCACAACACTGCTCCTGACTACCTCACCAACCTGATCCCCAAGTACCGCCCTACCCGTACCCTTCGCTCCTCACAGGACCTCCTTCTATCCTGCTCCCTGGTCTCCTCCTCTGCAAGACTTCTCCAGGTCCTCCCCCATCCTCTGGAACTCACTGCCCCAATCCATCAGACTGTCGCCTTCCCTCCTCACATTCAGGCGCTCCCTCAAAACCCATCTCTTCAGGGAAGCCTACCCCACCCTCACCTAACGGCCATCCTCCCTCATTCCTCCCACCACCTCACTCCCCTCAGCCACTTCCTACTGTACCATTACCCCCTCCCTCCTAGATTGTAAGCTCGAAAGAGTAGGGCCCTCTTACCCCTCGTACATTGTTTGTTGTTGTTGTACTGTGCCATGTATTGTCCCCCCCCCCCCCCCCATTGTACAGCGCTGAGCAAACCCTTTGGCGCTATATAAACTCCATGTAATAATAATAATCAGTAAATAAATGTAAAGAATCAGGTGTATGGTACTTTTTAAATGCAGCCGCCAAGGGTTTGATCCCCAAGTTCTGGCGCCAAGTAGAAGCTCCAAAAGAGGAGGACTGGATAGATTGAGTGGACCATATTGTTAGATTGGAGAAATTATTTTATATTCAGGAAGATAGGTTGGTGACATAATACATGAAATGGAGAAAATGGGAAGAGTTTAGATCGAAGGGGAATAGATGAAAAAAGGTCTCTCTTGTTCCAGCCCCTCTGTAATAAAAATACCTTTCAAGTCTCTTTTTCTCTTGCCTAAGAGCGGAAGGTGAAGAGAAGAGCGAGGGGGGGGGGGGGGCAATTTTAGATTTTGTTAAGGGGGGGGATGGGAGAAATAAGGAAAATATAGGAAATGAGTGTATAATTTTGTTTTTGCTGTTATACGAATGTAAAGAATTTATACTGTGGATCTTAACTTTCCTAATATTTTAAAAATTAATAAATATTTAAATTAAAAAAAAAAAAAAAAAAGAATGGGGAAGAAAGGGGATTTAAGTGACTTTGAATGTGGCATGGTTGTAGGTGTCAGACGGGCTGGTCTGAGGATTTCAAAAACTGCTGATCTACTGGGATTTTCACACACAATCATCTCCAGGGTTTACAGAGAATGGTCCGAAAAAGAGAAAATATCCAGTGAGAGTCAGTTGTGTGGAAGAAAATGCCTTGTTGGTGTCAGAGGTCAGAGGAGAATGGGCAGACTGGTTGGAGATGATAGAAAGGCAACAGTTACTCAAATAACCCCTCGTTACACCCAAGGTATGCAGAATACCATCTCTGAACACACAACACGTCCATCTTTGAAGCAGATGTGCTACAGCAGCAGAAGACCACACCGGGTGCCACTCCTGTCAGCTGAGAACAGGAAACCGAGGCTACAATTCACACAGGATCTCCAAAACGGACTATAGAAGATTGGAAAAACGCTGCTTGGTCTGATGAGTCTCAATTTCAGCTGCGACATTTAGATGGTAGGGTCAGAATTTGGTGTAACCAACATGAAAGCATTGATCCAGCCTGCCTTGTATCCACGGTTCAGGCTGGTGGTGGTGTCATGGTGTGATGGATCCATCCTGCCTTGTATCAGTGGTTCAGGCTGCTGGTGGTGCTGTCATGATATGGTGGATCCATCCTGCCTTGTATCCAGGGTTCAGGCTGGTGGTGGTGGTAGTGTCATGGTGTGGTGGATCCATCTTGCTTTGTACCCATGGTTCAGGCTGGTGGTGTCATGGTGTGGGGGATCCATCCTGCCTTGTATCCATAGTTCAGGTGTGGTGGATTCATCCTGCCTTGTACCCACGGTTCAGGCTGGTGGTGTCATGGTGTGATGGATCCATCCTGCCTTGTATCCATGGTTCCGGTTGGTGGTGGTGGTTTCATGGTGTGGTGGATCCATCCTGCCTTGTATCCACAGTTCAGGCTGGTGGTGGTATCATGGTGTGGTGGATCCATCCTGCCTTGTATCCATAGTTCAGGTGTGGTGGATTCATCCTGCCTTGTACCCACGGTTCAGGCTGGTGGTGTCATGGTGTGATGGATCCATCGTGCCTTGTATCCATGGTTCCGGTTGGTGGTGGTGGTTTCATGATGTGGTGGATCCCTCCTGCCTTGTACCCATGGTTCAGGCTGGTGGTGGTACCATGGTGTGGGGGAGATTTTCTTGGCACTAGCAAGGTGAACCTAATAAAGTGTCTGGTGAGTGTACATTGTATTGTAGAACTAGCTGCACACGCAGGTCTCCGCTCCTAATTCTAGGAGGAGGAGGGATTGGTGTTTACAACAAGTGTCCTGGTGATGGGACACCAAGACCGGTAGCATTGTGTCCTGCCAGTCAGCCACTTCTGGTGGTGGTTGTGGTTGTTGTTGATGTTGTTTCCGTGTACAGAAATTGTATATCAATCCTACATTAATATCTCCTAAAATTCTTCTGATTTTCTCATTCTCACAATACATTTTTCAGAGCCATGTTGAGATTTGCAGCTACCAGAGGGTGCAACACCTGGTGTGTTGGCCACTGAAATCAGCATCTTTTCTGAACAAGTAGTGCGTAATGAGCCACATAAGTGTACTGCACCCCAGACAGTGGCCCCACTGACCTGAAAAGGATGGAGTCGTGGACACACCCGCTTTTTCTATGGGTTAGGTCCACCCACATTATAAGAAGTGGAATCTGTAACTCTTCAGGCTCCTAGGGCATGGGGGGGCTTTTCCACCAACACCAGAGCTGAGAATACGATATGAGCAGCACACTGGATGGATATGAGACCCCCTACTTAGTGTGGTGTTGTAGTAATAGGACGATCCCTTGAAGGGGGGTTTATATTTTCTGGCCGCTGATGTTATAACATAATGGTGGCTGTGACCGTCCTCACTGTCTCTCCTCTCTCCACAGCTGTGCCTGTCTCTGGGTTGTGCCCGTCTCCAACTCTCCGTCCTGGACTGGAACCAGTCAGCCATCTCCTTCTACCAGTCCCATGGGGGACGCAACGTGTCCGATGAGGAAGGGTGGCGCATGATCTGGTTCCTCCCTGAAGAACTACGACAGATGATTTCTAAGAATACTGAGCGGGCCGGAGACCCCGGACTGTCATGATGCAGCTGCACCTCATGTTTCCCCACAAGGAATTTAAGGGGTGCTCCACACAAAATTGACATTACAAGTGAATGGTGGTGAGTTGATTCACTCGCTGGCTTCTTTTATCTCTCAGGAACTTCACCTGTATGGTCTGCTCAGCCGTGCTCTCCGCCCACCTCATGACATCACAATAGGAGCTGATCAGAAGCTACTGGGGGAGTCCACTGAAGACTAAATGATCAGTTATGGGTGGAGCCTTTTTTTGGAATCTCTACCTGGCTATGATAGGCAGAGGTAGTAGGTTCCCTTGTCCCCCAGGGATGTTCCTAAATCTTTGATGAAGACTATTACATTTGCACTTTATGTATGCATTTTTTTTCTCTATGGACATAATATATTTTAATTTTTTTTTTTTAATAATAAAATAAATAATGATATAACAAAACATAGATCACGTCTCCAATAAACATTTAATCTCAGGGAAAGCAAACGAGATATGGGGTCACGATACAAAAACAACCAGATGGTGAAGAGTATTTCCCAATGAGCAGCTCAAACATATGCGGAGTATTCTAAGACAATATTCATAATTTTCTGTATTCTATATAATTCTTTTATCTTAATAAACTAATAAACAGGTTCAAAACCCAGGAGATCGAACAGATTGTAATCCCCAAGTAGTGAAAACCACCTAAGTAACCAAACGTTACCATGAATAGGATTAGATCATATGTCGCACACATGAAGAAAGAAAAAACAAATGTGTGGGGGGAGGGGTGGAGAGTGGGGTGGCCCACATGGAAGAAAAATATATTTGAAATATATTTTTTTAAATTTCTTCCCAAATATATTAACATATATTTGAAATAATACCATTTTGGCCGTATTCAGTATATTTCAAAGTATATTAAAAAAAAAAAAAAAAAAAAAAATATATATATATATATATATATATATATATATATATTGTGGCAGTGCGGTGTCCTGCCACGGTCAAAATCAAGCTGAAAACCCTGGATTCTTGACCAGGCAGGTTGAGGGGCTCCAGAGAGTTGATGTATTGCAGAGGAAACTGGCTTTTCGGTTTCCTCATTTATTCATTAAGTCTGTTTTAGGATCTGGAGCCTGGAGATTTCAAAGAGATCTGGGAGGGATGAAATCTCCAATCCGGGGTCCGTGTTTTTGAGAATCCCCAGCACACTGATTGTACAGGTGGGTGCAGAGCTTTTTGTAGAGGCCTAACCATGGTTCTGGGCTCCACCCCTGCAGACAGGAGTCAGGGAGGGCTCCACCCCTGCAGACAGGAGTCAGGGAGGGCTCCACCCCTGCAGACAGGAGTCAGGGAGGGCTCCACCCCTGCAGACAGGAGTCAGGGAGGGCTCCACCCCTGCAGACAGGAGTCAGGGAGGGCTCCACCCCTGCAGACAGGAGTCAGGGAGGGCTCCACCCCGGCAGACAGGAGTCAGGGAGGGCTCCACCCCGGCAGACAGGAGTCAGGGAGGGCTCCACCCCGGCAGACAGGAGTCAGGGAGGGCTCCACCCCGGCAGACAGGAGTCAGGGAGGGCTCCACCCCGGCAGACAGGAGTCAGGGAGGGCTCCACCCCGGCAGACAGGAGTCAGGGAGGGCTCCACCCCGGCAGACAGGAGTCAGGGAGGGCTCCACCCCGGCAGACAGGAGTCAGGGAGGGCTCCACCCCGGCAGACAGGAGTCAGGGAGGGCTCCACCCCGGCAGACAGGAGTCAGGGAGGGCTCCACCCCGGCAGGCAGAAGTCAGGGAGGGCTCCACCCCGGCAGGCAGGAGTCAGGGAGGGCTCCACCCCGGCAGGCAGGAGTCAGGGAGGGCTCCACCCCGGCAGGCAGGAGTCAGGGAGGGCTCCACCCCGGCAGGCAGGAGTCAGGAGGGCTCCACCCCGGCAGACAGGAGGTCTCTGCCTTGGAGTCAGGTGGAAGCCAGACTAGCTGTGTGCGAGTGGCCAGCTGTGTGTGAGAGCCATATTTTGTGAAGAGTCTGCAGGAGACAGACTTAAAACGGCGTACAAGCCAGGAGGCTGAATACTGTTTAATTTGCTTCATGGTGGATACCCCGGCGTGGGAAGCATTTTTGTTTATGGAACTTTTTTCTTTTAAATAAAATTGGGCAAAAAGGCCCTTAAAGAAGTGAGTTGCTGTGTGCTTTAACAAGAAAAGCTCTACCATTTTGAAGCGAGTTCCCACAATATATATATGTATAGTGATTGAAAAGTAACTCCTTATATTAAAGATCTTATAATTTATTTTTAATCATTATTTTTACAAAAAAAGAATATGAGAACACACATAACATGGAGTTTTATTTAAAATTCGATATGTGCACCAGCATTCGCCTGCAGCTTCTGAAGCCGATTGGGAATCGCATCAACTGAGCTTCGCAGGAACTCTTGTGGGATGGCAGAAATAACTTCTCGTTCTTCTAAAGTCTTTGTTTTCGTAGAGTAAACTTAGAAACTATACACATATATATATATATAGCACATTTTTTTTATATATTACAAAATACATGACAAATATTTTTTTAAATATATATTTTTTAAATGTATTCTTCAGATTTTTTTTTAACATATAAAAAAAGTAATTTTAACATTTTTAAAAAAAATATTTTTGTAAATGCGTTCCAAAAATGTAGATTAAATGTATTTTTAAAGACATACAGTATATTTGAATATGTGTGTGTGTGTGTGTGTGTGTATATATATATATACATATATATATAGTGGGAACTCGCTTCAAATGGTAGAGCTTTGTTAAACGCACACAGCAACTCGCTTTCTTTTTTAAGGCCTTTTTAGCCCACTTTTATGTAAAGAAAATGTTCCATAAAGCTTCCCACGCAGGGGTATCCACCATCAAACACATGCAAATGAAAATTCAGCCTCCTGGCTTGTGTCGGTCTCCTACAGACTCTTTCCAAAATATGGCTCTAGCACACAGCTGGCCTCTCGCACACAGCTGGCCTCTCGCACACAGCTGGCCTCTCTGCACACAGCTGACCTCTCTGCACACAGCTAGTCTGGCTTCCACCTCTCCTTGGTGAAGCCCTCCTGACTCCTGTCTGCCGGGGTGGAGCCCTCCTGTCTGCTGGGGTGGAGCCCAGAATTATGGTTAGGCATCTATGAAAAGGCCTGCACACACCTGTGCAATCAGCACCCTGGCTGCTCTCAAAACACGGACCCCGGATTAGAGATTTCATCCCTCCCAGATCTCTTTGAAATCTCCAGGCTTTAGATCCCAAAATGGACTTTATGAATAAATGAGGAAACCGAAAAGCCAGTTTTCTCTGCATTACATAAACCCTCTGGAGCCCCTCAACCTGCCTGGTTGAGAATCCAGGATTAAAGGTTTGATTTCAACTGTGGCAGGAAACCGCACTGCCACAATATATGTGTGTATGTATGTATGTGTGTGTGTATGTATGTATATATATATATATATTTTTTTTTTTTATATATATTTAACATGGCCAATATTGTATTTTATTTCAAATATATTTTTCTTCCATGTGGGGGGTCACATTGAACCCCTATTAATCACAGATCTGAGAATAGAGGCAGCTTCAGGGCTTCAAAGGGCCCTACAAATCGGCCCTACAAATCTTTTAAAATAACCAAATGAAGTTAACGAGGGGAGAAAAAGAAGAGAAAAAGGAAACGAGGAAGGACAGAATGTGAGGAACCAGAAGAGGGGTCACACTGGGATCTATTGGGGAACTGAAATATACCGGATGCCACGATTTTGTGGAATTTCTGGGTAGTATGGAGAAGAATGCAGGTGAGTCCATCGTTAACCACAATCCAGTTAAGTTTGGTTTGAACATACTGAAGAGGAACCATCGGCTGCTCCCAATATGTGGCTGTAGTCATTCGTGCCGCTAGGAGCAGATATGTAAGTTGGCGCACAGACCCTCTGGGAACATTGTCAGGGAATTTATAGAATAAAGTGGTTTCGGGGCATCTGCGAATATTCACTCCCGTCAATGAGTAGCAGGGCTGCTGTTATAAACCATGCGGCCCCTCACAGCAAACCTGACAGGACCCCTGCACCAAAAAAACACAGTTTACTATGCTTCAGTTATGAATGAACACAGTAAGTGATTGTTACCAATCACTCAATTTGTTCATCCAGGAAAGGAAGGGACTGGTAAATGTGACATATTTGCTGGACCCTTCCCCCACTATCCATCCTGAAGGGTCCTATTGTGTGCATGCAGCTGCTGATGAAAAGGAGAGGAGGGAATCCGGCAGCACTGTGGGGGCACACGGGGGGGCCTGGGCAGCAGAGGGAAACATATGGTGCACAGAGTGGGTGGTGGGTGCACCGGGGGGGCAATTACTGGAGTTGATCCCCTGTATGGCTCTCTCTGCAGTAGCTGACAGTCAACGGGAGGGAGAAGAGAAGAAGCCACCTTCTCTGTCCACATCTGATTCAACCAGCTACCTGGGCCCCATACAGGAGGACTTGTGGGGCCCCCTTATCCCCGGCCCTGCTGAGTAGATCAAGGTAAATGTCCGAATCCAGAACCTGGCCACAATAGGGCACTGCCACCATATATGGCACATAGTTCCCATGTGGCCGCGATCCGGAAACACGGAAAACGGCCACTATTCTATACTTTTACTACTTGACCTCTCTGCGGCTTTTGATACGGTTGACCATCCCATCCACCTCAAAAAACTCCACTTTCTTGGCCTCAGAGACTCTGCTATATCCTGGTTCTCCTCCTAACTATCGCAGCGCTCCTCCGGTGTTACCTATAATGCTGCCTCCTCTTCACTCCCTCTCTCTGTTGGGGTCCCCCAAGGTTCTGTCCTTGGACCCCTTCTCTTCTCCATCTACACCTCCTTCCTTGGTCACTTTATAAACTCCCATGGCTTTAAGTACCTTCTCTATGCTGATGACACACAAATCTCTCTTTCTACCCTTCACCTCACCCCTTCAGTCTCCTCCACACCTCACCCCTTCAGTCTCCTCCACACCTCACCCCTTCAGTCTCCTCCTCACCTCACCCCTTCAGTCTCCTCCACACCTCACCCCTTCAGTCTCCTCCTCACCTCACCCCTTCAGTCTCCTCCTCACCTCACCCCTTCAGTCTCCTCCTCACCTCACCCCCTCAGTTTCCTCTCGCATCACTAACCTACTAAGTGACATATTGGCATGGATGTCACTCCACTTCCTCAAACTCAATCTTTCCAAAATGAAGCTCTTCGTATTCCCCCCAGCCCGTGTCCCCTCCCCCGACTTTTCCATCAAGATCAACAACACTACCATCAGTCCCTCCCCTCATGCCAGGGTACTAGGTGTAATCCTAGACTCCCATCTGTCCTTCCAGCCCCAAATCCAATTGCTGACAAAATCTTGTAGACTTCACTTCCGCAACATCTCCAAGATATGACCGTTCCTAACCCCGGAAACCAATAAGCAACTTCCCTTGCTATATCTCGCCTTGACTATTGTAACTCCCTCCTCTTTGGCCGACCTCTTTGCAGGCTATCCCCTCTTCAGTCTATCATGAATGATGCTGCCAGACTCATCCACCTTACTAACCATTCTGTATCTGCCATCCCTCTCTGCCAATCCCTCCACTGGCCTCCACCCAGTGTCCTCCACCCCTCTCTGCCAACCCCTCCACTGGCCTCCACTCAGTGTCCTCCACCCCTCTCTGCCAACCCCTCCACTGGTCTCCACTCAGTGTCCTCCAGCCCTCTCTGCCAATCCCTCCACTGGCTCCCAGTTGCCCAACGGATAAAATTCAAAACACTAACAATGACGTATAAAGCCATCCACAACTCTGCCCCAAATTACATCACCAATCTTGTCTCTAAATATCACCCAAACCATACTCTCCGCTCCTCCTTCTCTCTAGCTCCCTTATCTCCTCCTCCCAAGCTCATCTCCAAGACTTCTCCAGGGCATCCCCCATCCTCTGGACCTCCCTACCCTAATCTATCAGACTATCGCCTACTCTACCTACTTTTAGGCGATCTCTGAAAACCGATCTCTTCGGGGAAGTCTATCCTGCCCTCTGCTAATACTGGAATCTTCTACTCCTCCTACCAGTCCATTCCCCACAGTTACTTCCTTTTGTACCATTAACCCCGCCCTCGTAGATTGTAAGCTCCAAGGAGCAGGGCCCTCGAATCCCTCTTGTATTGAACTATATTGTTACTGTATTGTCTCTCACTATAATGTTAAGCGCTGAGCAATCCGTTAGCACTATATAAATCCTGTATAATAATAATAATGTGGACGGGTGCATTTTTGCAACCAGGGAAGGGACCCAATACCACCATAATAACATTTTATTACATGGTATCTGAAGTACCAGCAGAAGGTTCACCAGTCCTGAACACAAGTCTTGTGGGGATAACAGAACGTTGGAGAGATATCTCCGGACAGAACGATATTCCCTCCCTCTCTCCACACACATGATGAGGCTTCCATCAAGGGGTCCATACAGCAATGAAAGTCTCCTGCCACTATCAGGCACTGGAGAGGACCGAGGCCTGCGGCCATTTCTGGAGCATGCCTGTGAGTGTTTGTCAGCCCCATTGGAGGGGACCTTTCACTCTCTGATTGCTATCGAGGACCAAGTTCTTGGAATCATCATTTCAGGTTCTCTATGCTCTGTGACTCCTTGTGGGTTGAATTTTAAAGGTGAGCGTGCACACTGGCCGGTGGAGGATTTTTTTGTATACGTTTGCCGCACTGGATATTTCACGGCGTGCACCGAAGATTTACTGTGGTTTTTCCTGAGTTTTTGGGACTGCTATATATATATATATATATATATATATATATATATATATATATATATATATATATATATATAATTTAATAATAATCATAATATATTTTTTTTGGGGACTGTACTTATTGATTTTATTGATTTTTTTGGGGGGACTGAGTCACTTATTGATTTTTTGGGGGACTGTGTCACTTATTGATTTTATTGATTTTTTTGGGATACTGAGTCACTTATTGATTTTTTTTGGGGGGACTGAGTCACTTTTATTACACCATACACGTTATCATTATTGTTCTATTCACTTTTGTCACCAGCACTTTATAGTTTTTGTGCTGCGGTTATTGTCATTTCTCATTCTTTTGCACCCATTCGCATGTATTTTGGATATGTTATGTGTACACTTGGATGAGGGCCATATCTGTATTCAGTATAATGTATTTATGTTTCTACTGTTCATTCACTAAGTAGCTCAGCACCCTTTCACCCCTTTTTTGGTTTTCACTATTTTTGGAATATGGTTAGGTGTTTGCGGCCACTTTTGTTTTTTGGGGGTCATTGCAGGTAGGGAGGTAGCAGGAGGACCATCTTTATACAATAGGGTGCTGCCACCATATATGGCACATAGTTCCTACCTGGCCGCAATGCTGGAAATAGGTGGGGGATGCGGACGGGTGCAATTTTGCAACCTGGGAAGGGATCAAGTGCCACCTTAATAACATTTTATAATTGGCCTCTATCAAAGCCGTATTAATCAACACTTTAGATCAGGGATGTCAAACTGGCGGCCCTTCAGCTGTTGTGAAACTACAAGTCCCATCATGCCTCTGCCCTTTTGGGAGTCACGTTTGTAACTGTCCATCTTGCAATGCCTCATGGGACTTGTAGTTTGGCAACAGCTGGAGGGCCTCGAGTTTGACACCCGTGCTTCAGATTGAGTGGCAAGATATTGCTTCTCCTCTGACAATTCGAAAGCAAGGTTCAGGTCCCTTTCCCATGGAGACGTGTAAGGAAGCTTTGAAGTCGGATCAGTGAGGGAAGCATATAGTGCAGACACCCGCCCCCTCGCAAAGTTCCGGGATTGGCAAGAAAGTTCAAAAGGTGTGAGAGTGAGGGGACTAGTTAGCAAATTAAGTTTGGACCGTATGAAAGACACAATGTTTTATACAGCTATATAGTTAGTCTGGCTGAAAAAAAGACAAAATACCATCCAGTGCAACCATAAAAAACACTGTACAATCCTACACCCACAGTTGATCCAGAGGAAGGCAAAGAAACCAGCAAAGCACGATCCAATTTGTTCCTGCAGGGAAACTAGCAGTTCCTTCTTGGTCAAACTAGATGAACTAATTGTGAAGTAGATCCATAAGGCAGAAGGCAAATTGCCATCTTCTTCCAATGGTAGGTGGTTTGGCAATGCTGTCCAACACTGCTGGTGTAAACAAGCCCTGCATGGTTATATCTAAAGAGTTCATTCGAGGACATCTGTAGTTTATCCTTAAGAATTGCGGGGAGTAAATCTGATGACCATTTTGGGCCCCATATAGCCAACCTGACAGGGCCCCCCAAGCCATGGGGCCCCATACAGCCAACCTGACAGGGCCCCCCAAGCCACGGGGCCCCATACAGCCCACCTGACAGGGCCCCTCAAGCCACAGGGCCCAATACAGCCAAATAGAAAAGGGCCCCCAAGCCACGGTGCCTCATACAGCCAACCTGACAAGCCCTCCCCTCTATTACCACAATAAAACACTGTTTAATATGCTTCAATTATGAATGAACAGTTATTAATTGGTACCGATCACTCTTTGTGTTCCTTCAGGAAAGGAAGGGGCTGGTAAATGGGACTTATTTACCAGACCCTTCCCCCACTCTCCATCCTGAAGGATCCTATTGTATGCTTGCAGCTGCCAGTGGGAATGAGAGGAAGGAAGCCGGCAACATTACAGGGGAGGGGGCAGTAGGGTGAAATGTATGGTGTACAGGGAGGGTGATGGGTGTACCGGGGTGGGGGCAATTACTGTAACCATTTCCCTGTCTGATTCTCTGCAGCAGCTGAAAGCCAGCCAGAGGGGGAGGAGAAGAAGCCAACTTTCAGCTCTGCAGAGAGAGCTATACAGGGGATTGGTTCCAGTAATTCCCCCCCTGCTGTGTCAATCACTCTCCCTGCCCCCATCCGATTCCCCATCTGCCTGGGCTCTTCTGCTGGCCTGGGCCCCATACAGGAGGACTGGTGGTACCCCCTTATCCCCGGCCCTGGAGATGGGCATAGTATAGGAGGGTGTAAGCAGGTAGGAAGCCATAATAGTGACCCAATAGGGAAAGGATTGCAGGAGAGGGCTTCAATGGAGACCCAAAGGGGTGAAGGACCCTTAGCGGTAGTGTAGACGACTTGAGCAATCTGCGCAGCTTGAAAATAGGCGCATAAATTAGGAAGGCCAAGCCCACCTCGTGGTTTCGAGGTATAAAATGTTAGTTTGTGCATACGGGGTCTGCCATTTCCCTAAACAAAGCGGAGGTCATCAGTTGGTGAGCGTTGTAGTTCCATTCTCAGGGACAACAATTGTCCTAATATAATAAAGAAGCCTGAGTAAAAATGTCATTTTAATCGAATGAATTCTGCCAAATCAGGATCATGAATAATCCGCCCAGAGGTGGAGATCGTCTCCAAGTGTCTTAACCCCTTCTCTACCGGGCACTTTTACCGCCCTCCTGCCCAGGACAATTTACAGCTTTCAGCACTGTCGCAGTTTGAATGACAATTGCGAGTTCCAGGGGCGAACTGACAACTCATGGGGCCCCCAGGCAATAGGAAATCATGGGGCTCCCATGTCCTCGCCTACACTCAAACCACACCCAAAAAGGCCTATGAAAGGTACCAGGGGCATCTCATGGGGCCCCCTACTGACCCCGGGCCCTCGGGCAATGTCCGAGTGTCTAAATGGTCAGTCCGCCCCTGGTGCGGTCATGCAACACTGTACCCATATGACATTTTCATCATTTTT
Source organism: Staurois parvus (assembly GCF_062004578.1). NCBI lineage: Eukaryota > Metazoa > Chordata > Amphibia > Anura > Ranidae > Staurois > Staurois parvus. Next base: position 109,036 of record NW_028318832.1, read on the forward strand.
TTTAGACATATAGAGCTTTCTTTTGGTGGTATTTAATCACCTCCGGGGTTGTTGTTTTTTTTTTTTTTGCTAAACAAACTAAAAAAGAATGAAAATGTTTTTTAAAAAAAAGTTTTTTCTTAGTTTCTGTTATAAATTTTGTAAATGAGTAATTTTTCTCCTTCACTGATGTGCACTAATGAGGCTGCAGTGATGGGCAATGATAGGCTGCACTGATGGACGCTAATGAGGCTGTAGTGATGGGCACTGATAGGCTGCACTGATGGGCACTGATAGGCGGCACTGATATGAGGTACTGGTAAGTGGCACTGATGGGCATTCACAGGCATCACTGATGGCACTGAAAGACAGCACTCATATATGGCACTGATAGGTGGCACTGATAGGTGGCACCGATTGGTGCTATTACTTGGAACTATTAGGTGGCAGTGATGGGCACTGATAGGTAGCACTGATGGGCACTGTTAGGCAGTACTGACTGGCACAGACAGGCATCACTGACTGGCACTGATAGGTGGAGCTGACTGGCAATTATGGTTGGCACTGAAAGGCAGCTCTGATGGGCACTGATATTGAGGCAGTAATGGAAGAGTACCCCTTTAATATGAACCAATGTGGTAGCACCCAGCTAGTGCAGAGTTTCCCTTAAATATGTAAGGTTTTAGTTTGCAGAGTTGAGCTAAGCTCTGACTCCTCCCCCACATTTCCTGTCACAAGGGTCTGTCGTAATTTAGCAGGTGACAGTCTGAGCAGAAACCACAAATATCCTCTATGTTGCTTTTCACAGTTACAAGAAATTTCAAGAGGAAAATATATTCCTTGTGACATAATCACTAATACAGGGCTTGAAATATCTGCTCGCCAAATGCGAGGGGAAATCCCTTTGTGGGGAGCACAGACGGAGCGGGTGGCTTGCAATGGAGCGGGTGGCTTGCAATGCGATCTCCAGGCCCCGGGGATCGATTTCCGTTACACTTGTGCTCCAAGCCTTGTTGTGAAGCCAACTTCTGGTTTCTGACTTCCGGTTTTCAGCTTACAGTTTCTTCTTCGCTGCCTTGGGTGACACAAGGAGTGGCCTGCACTCGACCGCCTTGGGTGACACAAGGAGTGGCCTGCACTCGACCGCCTTGGGGGACACAAGGAGTGGCCCGCTCTCCACTGCCTTGGGGGACACGAGGCCCGCTCTCCACCGACTTGGGGGACACGAGGACCACTCTCCACCACCTTGGGGGACACAAGGCCAGATTAAGGTGAGCTGCTTGCATGCACACTACAGGTCGTTCCTCATTGTTCCTCATACATATGCACATTTAGGAGATACTCCTTTTACCTACAGGGAAGATTTATGATCAGCTACACCAGACCAAGGGATGTTTCCATGGATATTTTACAACAGGGCTTCCTTAAAGTCTCTGGCTCTGGAGGTTCATGACCCCCAATTATAGTGAGCCTAGCTTACAGCCTGTCAGATACTCTGCTAGAAGGCTTATGAGATGGCAATGGGGCTTAATTAGAAGTCATGGGAGGCTTACATCACTCCTCAGACCCAATACCATCATGGACGGGACTTAAAGTGTTCCTAAACCCCCAACAGTACAATCAGTCTGTAGATGCAGTACAGCATGCTTGTTATACTCACTGTGGAACCGAAGGGGTTAATGCTCTGCATTGTGGTATAAGGATGTTTGATCCTGTCTTCTCTGATCGTCCATTTCTTCTGCAGTCCCCATTTCATCTCCTGATATAACACAGCATTGGGGGGCACTCTGCACATGCTCAGTTTGGTGTATTGATAGAGAGTTTTTTCTTTTTCCTGGGAGGGTGCATGTTATCAGCACAGGACCAATCAGCACTCTCCAGACAGAGGGTCAGGGGTCCTGCAATCTCATAGGGCAGTGAGAGGAGAATGAAAACTCCTCCTACAAGCTTTAACCAGTACTCAGCTGGATACTGATAGAAGTCACAAGACTGCTATATACTGCTGATGAGGAAATGTATTTAGCAGTTTATATTTATTTAAAAAATTCCATGTTCTGTGGGAGAGCGGATATAGTGAATGCGGGGTCCGGGGAGAGCGGATATAGTGAATGCGGGGTCTGGGGAGAGTGGATATAGTAAATGCGGGGTCCGGGGAGAGCGGATATAGTGAATGAGGGGTCCGGAGAGAGCGGATATAGTGAATGCGGGGTCCGGGGAGAGCGGATACAGTGAATGCGGGGTCCGGGGAGAGCGGATACAGTGAATGCGGGGTCCGGGGAGAGCGGATATAGTGAATGAGGGGTCCGGAGAGAGCGGATATAGTGAATGCCGTGTCCGGGAGAGCGGATATAGTGAATGCGGGGTCCGGGGAGAGCGGATATAGTGAATGCGGGGTCCTGGGAGAGGGGATACAGTTAATGCGGGGTCCGGGGAGAGCGGATACAGTTAATGCGGGGTCCGGGGAGACCGGATACAGTGAGTGCGGGGTCCGGGGAGAGCGGATGTAGTGAATGCGGGGTCCGGGGAGAGCGGATACAGTGAATGCGGGGTCCGGGGAGAGCGGATACAGTGAATGCGGGGTCCGGGGAGAGCGGATATAGTGAATGAGGGGTCCGGAGAGAGCGGATATAGTGAATGCGGGGTCCGGGGAGAGCGGATATAGTGAATGCGGGGTCCGGGGAGAGCGGATATAGTGAATGCGGGGTCCGGGGAAAGCGGATATAGTGAATGCGGGGTCCGGGGAGAGCGGATATAGTGAATGCGGGGTCCTGGGAGAGCGGATATAGCGAGTGCGGGGTCCGGGGAGAGCGGATATAGCGACTGCGGGGTCCGGCGAGAGCGGATATAGCGAATGCGGGGTCCGGGGAGAGCGGATACAGTGAATGCGGGGTCCGGGGAGAGCGGATATAGTGAATGCGGGGTCCGGGGAGAGCGGATACAGTGAATGCGGGGTCCGGGGAGAGCGGATACAGTGAATGCGGGGTCCGGGGAGAGCGGATACAGTGAATGCGGGGTCCGGGGAGAGCGGATATAGTGAATGCGGGGTCCGGGGAGAGCGGATATAGTGAATGCGGGGTCCGGGGAGAGCGGATATAGTGAATGCGGGGTCCGGGGAGAGCGGATACAGTGAATGCGGGGTCCGGGGAGAGCGGATACAGTGAATGCGGGGTCCGGGGAGAGCGGATACAGTGAATGCGGGGTCCGGGGAGAGCGGATACAGTGAATGCGGGGTCCGGGGAGAGCGGATACAGTGAATGCGGGGTCCGGGGGGAGCGGATTTAGTGAATGCGGGGTCCGGGGAGAGCGGATATAGTGAATGCGGGGTCCGGGGAGAGCGGATACAGTGAATGCGGGGTCCGGGGAGAGCGGATACAGTGAATGCGGGGTCCGGGGGGAGCGGATTTAGTGAATGCGGGGTCCGGGGAGAGCAGATACAGTGAATGCGGGGCCCGGGGGGAGCGGATTTAGTGAATGCGGGAGCAATATCATGCATGATCGAAAGCAGAAGATGACCCGGATGTTTATGTCCGAGGAATCTTTTTAAACACAAACAAAAAATCCAAATGTTAAAAGTAGATCGGCCTAATGAGATCATGAAGCCAGAATTCTGCAGATTATATATTATGTATCACTCATTATGTATACAGATCATGTGATAAATTATATTATACTCATTGCTGGTAATTGTTGTGTATATCGCTCGCTCTGGTCGGAAGGGCGTGGCTACAAGGTCACATGCACACCACATCACTTCCACTTGTACAGAAGGCATCAACACTACGTATTCCCCGATGAACAATTTTTTTAGATTGGTTAATGTGGGCCACGATTTTGACCAAACAACGAACGCCTCTCGGTGGTCGGATGACCGATCGGTCGATTTTCTAGTCGTGTATTCCCACCTTAACAGACTAAATCTGTCCAAACTGATCAGCGATCCCATCTTGTGGCTCATGAATATGTCTGTATGAAAATGGCATCTGGCACATGAGATCTTGCTGGCGTTCGATGGAAGGTGATGTGCAGAAAGTCCTCTTACACTGTGCGCTTGTAATGTTCGAGCATCGATTACATACATACACCGAAAAATACAGAACAATGAAGAACAAAAGATCCATCACCTTTTATTGTTGCACTAAAACTGTACTTACTAATAGATAATAAAAATGGATAATTTTGCAAATATATTAATAAAAATAAACGTAATTGTGAATCTGATTATAGTCATTTCCAGAGACAAATCTCTAAATCTGGTGACTGTTCTTGGAAAGTCAGGCATACTCTGTAGTTATGATCGTGTCTATTTAATGAATTGTGATATTTAACACCTTCCAGTCCGGACACCCCTCCCCCCCCCCTCCCCCCCCTTCCTGTCCAGGCCAATTTTCAGCTTTCAGCCCTATCACACTTTGAATGACAATTGCGCGGTCATGCAACACTGTACCCATATGAATGTTTTAGCTTTTTTTGAGACAGATAAAGCTTTATTTTGGTGGTACTTGTTCACCGCTTGGATTTGTATTTTTTTTGCTATATAAATGAAAATGTCCAAAAATGTTTTAAAAAAGTGTTTTTCTTATAACATTTTGCAAATGAATAATTTTTCTTCATAAATCTTAGCCACAATGTATTCAGTTATATTTTTAATTAAAAAAAAAATAACCCAAATTAGTTTATAACCAAAAATTATAATTTTTCATATTTTAAAAAAAATATATTATTTATTTATTGTTAACATATCGTCACCCTAGCAGTAGTGGCACCATAGTGACACTGTACTACTTGTGGGGGGTGATGAAGATTTTTTCTTCTTTTTTTTACACTGATTGCAATGATTTCTCCTTCTCTCTGGCTTCATTCCTGCAGCCGTTGAGAAATACTGTGAGAGCTGTGATTGGTCACAGCTTGTCACATGGTACAAGGCTGTTGTGAATAGTCCAGTACCATGTGATCTCTGTGATCATTCACAGATTTCACACGTAGTAAGCAATGATGTCAGAAGTGACATTGTGTTTGCTACTATTGATGTGATCACTGATTGGCCAATCAGTGAACACATGAATCGAAACCTCACACAGAGGTCCCGTACAGTGATTGGTGTTCCGCTGTGTCCTCCTAGGGAGCGCGCACAGGCAGTTAATACGGGGGCTATTTATAAATGGTAACCCGCTTCGCACTGCTCCCTTCCGTCCGTTTATGTACATGGGCTGGACAGGAAGTGGTGAAAGTTATCACTATCTTCAAGTATTGGCTCTACAATTAACAATTCTATCCTCCGTTCCTGTGATGTCACCAGTTTCTGGGTGGAGTTCTCACATCTCAGTACTTTCCCCCACAGATCTTTATACAACCTCTCACTACACCTACCCCAGCATGGAGGGGCTCAGTGAAGGTGGTGGTGAAGGTGTGGAGGTGTCGGATTGGGTCACACAGGTCATAGAAGGAGATCCGGCCGGCCTCATAATCCAGATATATCCTGACTCTGGTACTGGGGATGTTTGTAGATAAGGGGATCTCTTTACCGTCATGTCTCACAGAATACTGATTTCTAGACCTCAGCAAACCCCAGGACTTGTCATTCCTTCCTAATCCTGCCTGCAAAACTTTCCTGTCCATACTGGGGTAACACATTCCAACTCTCCACCAATCTGATCCCTCCACATTCACTTCCCAGTAGTGTTGACCTGATGAGAAACGTTGCCTGCTCAATACCTGAAGATGATCTGTAAGTCTCTCTGGTGTTTCTGGGCGATTCTGGTTTCTATCTGACCAGGATGCAGTTTTCCCGTCAACTGATATATGTAGCTTATTGCCAGCTGTGTTCACATCCAGTAATATGTCTGCAGGTTTCTGTATATAGAAGGCTATATTTACCTCTTTTAAGATTCCAGCCATATCCAGCCCCCCTCCATCATGGAGGAGTTCCTCATGTCTCTCTCTGTCCTCATTATCTCCATCCTCAGTATCACACAAGTCACCTGTGTCTGATTCCTGTAGGACAGTCAGTGGATCCGTCATGTTACACATCTCCTCAATGTCACGCATCTTCCTGGACAGATCCTCCTTCTTTATTTCCAGATCCCGGATGAAGATGGAGACCCGCTCTGCCCTCCCGGAGATGTCCCTCAGGACTCTCTTCTCCAGGTCTTCCAGCCACCTCCTGAGATCTTTAAACAGGGCAATGACTCTCTTGGTGTCACCAACTGCTTCTTCTTCTACTTTCCTCCTGTGTTCCTGCAGACTCTGGACTCTTTTCTCCATCTCCTCTCTCTGTGTCAGAAGTTTATGCAGAACATTCCTCAGTTTATTCTTCTTCTTCTTCTTCCCAGAAGCCACGTTCAGTTTTTCCACCTTGCAGAAGACTCTGGACTTCTTCTGATCTGGCAGAGAATACTGGAAACTCTCCGCTATGTTTCGCAGTTTCTTGTTCCTCTGCAGTGCAGGACGACCCCTGAACTTTGTTTTGCATTCAGGACAGGAATATCCTCCAGACCCCTCCTGTGTATCCAGCACACGGTCAATACAGTCCCGGCAGAAGTTGTGTCCACATCTCAGCATTACAGGATCTGCAAAAATGTTCTTACAGAGGAAACATTCCAGCTCAGTTCTCAGAGCAGCAGACGCCATCGCTGACCACAGAAGAGGGAGAGATAATCTGCGAGAATATTAAAGACTTTCTCTTTCATGGACCTTTGGACATTGCTGAAATCAGAAAAATATGAATTCATGATTGGCTGTTCTTACAGGACATACATTACATAAACATGACATTCTTCCACAGTCAGGTGTCAGTCGATCACAGTTGTGTCCCCCATCTTGTGCTGACTCAGTCATCGCTGTACTAGGCAGCTGCTTTATCAGTTTAAAGTGAACCTGTCCTGTGTCATTTGGGGCAGATCAACAAGTAAACCTCACGTCCACTCTCCCAAATATCACATATGTACCTTACCTTTTGCTCCTCTATCACTCTGTATATGGTTGCTGAGAACTAAGAAAAGGAAACCTTGTGTAAGCTTTGAGTCAATCTAGTCAGAGCTTACAGAGGGCTGAGGTCTCTCCCCATCCCTGCCCCCATGACAGTGGAGGACCAATCAGCAAAACTGCTCTCATATGGGAAGATAAGTGATTGACTCTCAGGTAAGTTTGTCCTTAAATCAATTCATGTATACAGTATACACTCACCAGCCATTTTATTATGTCCACCTTGCTAGTGCCAAGAAAATTCCTGCCACACCATGACACCACCAGCCTGAACCCATCATACAAGGCAGGATGGATCCATGCTTCCATGTTGTTTATGCCAAATTCTGACCCTACCATCCGAATGTCACAGCAACCAGTCTGCGCATTCTCCTCTGACCTCAACAAGGCATTCTCCTCCACACAACTGCTGCTCACTGGATATTTTCTCTTTTTTGGACCATTCTCTGTAAACCCTAGAGATGGTTGTGTGTGAAAATCCCAGTAGATCAGCAGTTTTTGAAATACTCAGACCGGCCCGTCTGGAATTAACAACCATGTCACATTCAAAGTCACGTAAATCCCATTTCTTCCCCATTCTGATGCTCGGTTTGAACTTCAGCAAGTCGTCTTCACTACATCTAGATGCCTAAATGCATTGAGTTGCTGCCATGTGATTGGCTGATTAGCAATTTGTGTTACCAAGCAATTGTATCTAATAAAGTGGCCGGTGAGTGTATGTCCCACTGCTGAGACCTACATGAAGTAGAATCACATGTAACTGGAATGCCTTTGTAGTCTAAACATACATTTGTAAATTTGTACAATGAAGGACCCTATGATGAAAGAGAAGTAGATTAGTCCGGCGTTCTTTGCTGATGGATAAGGTGCATGCTGGGAATTGCTTGTTTGTTTTTTGTTCTTGACTTCATCTTCCACAGTCCTTTTTGTTTAGTAATCAGGTGATCCTTGAATGCGCTTCTTGTGACGCATGAACTCCCTCTGCAGACTCCATGTTGAATTCCACATACAGAAAGCCTGATGGTCTCAACCACCAATCAGATTCACACATCACACTGATTGGTGATAGAGGAAATTACACAGCACAGACCAAGGATCTACAATCCTGCTGCCCTACAACTAACCCTGTGAGGTGCTCCCTGAAATATTCTTACAGGCTTTTATACAGATGCATATTAAAGTGGTTCTAAAGGCTCCAGGTTTTATACCTTCATACGTTCTATACGTTCTATGCATGAAGGTAAAAACCTTCTGTGTGCAGCATCCACCCTAATACTCACCTAAGCCTCCTCTATCCAACAATGTTCACTGGAGTCTCGGCTATCCCAGGACTCCCCCTTCTCGCCGGCTGAGACAGAAGTGGGAGCCATTGTCTCCCACCACCATCAACCACAGCCAGTGAGCCAATGAGAATATAGGGGGGCAGGGCTGAGTCACGGAATGGACACACGGAGCAGCAGGTGCCTCCATAGCAAGCTAAAGTTGCAGTGTTTATTTAATACCACAACTAGCTCACTCATTGCATTTCCTTATTGCACAGAATTGCTCTTAAAAATAAAAACTACTGGGCCAAAGTTAGGCTTGGTGGTCTATAATAGAGAATGGGGAAGGAGCCTTTATCAATTCTCAGCAAGGACCAAGATATCAGAATTCCGTCCTTCATACCTGTAGAAGGTCAGTGGCTCAGTACGTAGGGAAACCAGTATCAGGATGATGACCCCAGGAGTCTACCTTCTTTCTATCCATGGGGCAGACTGACAACTCATGGGGCCCCCGGGCAATAGGGGATCATGGGGCCCCCATGTCCTCGCCCACACTCAAACCACACCCAAAAAAGCATATGAAAGGTACCAGGGATATCTCATGGGTCCCCCTACTGACCCCGGGCCCTCGGGCACTGCCCGAGTTCCCCAATGGTCAGTCTGCCCCTGTTTCTATCTTGATAGTTCCCCTTTAACTCCAGCACTTTTCTAGTTATAAGACATTCCCAGTTATATGGGAACCTGCCATGAAAGGAAAACGTGTGTGAAGACTAAGATGTCAGAACTGACAACCTAAGACTTTCAAAACTGAATATTGGTCGTTGCAGTGACCAGTTTATACTGAAGCTATGAAACTTGTATCCAAAGCTGTTCTCACTAAACATTTTCTGATGAATCGACTCTATACAGCTTGTATATGTAAATGTGCTGGTTTAGACATTAATGGCGGTGTGTTGAGTTATTTTGAGGGGACAAAAAATTTACATGTCATGTTATACCAGCTGTACATTGACTACGTCACATTGTAGCAAAGTGTCATTTCTTCAGTGTTGTCACATGGAAAGAGAGAATCAAATATTTACAAAAATGTGAGGGGGGACTCACTTCTGAGAGATACTGGATATATATATATATTGTATACAGTCTGGGGGAGGGGTGGACTCACTTCCATGAGGTACTGGATATATATATATATATATATATATATATATATATATATATAGTATACAGTCTGGGGGAGGGGTGGACTCACTTCCATGAGATACTGTATGTTGATATATACACATACATAATATAATAATGTTTGGAGATTATAAGTAAATTTCTAGCAAAAAAATATGGATTTAAACTTGTAAACAAAACGTCCCAGAAAATGGCGGCTCTTCAAATGGTTATAGTCATTTCGAAGCACATTGGATATAGAGCGGGATAACAATCAGCTGTCAGCAGACTTACCTAGAAGGCCACGTCGGGGTTAATGGAGTCGGCCGGTCTGTGTTGCAGATCACTGGTGCTGCAGCAGTTGCTGTAATCCCCGCAGTGCTCAGGGTAAAGGATCCTTCTCGTGGATGGACCACGGAAGAATGTTCATGAAAACCAGAAAAAGGAAACTTTATTCTCTAAAAGTTATGCTTTTTTCGGCTGCATCGTGACTCCGCCCTTCTACAATTATACACGTAGAGTTGTCAACCCGTTGCAACTTTTTCAAAAGAGAAAACATGGAAACATTCCAGTCAGGGCACATTTTTTACTGACAACCTGAAATATGACTGAAACACCTATTAGAAACGAAGACAATTGACATTTAAAGGATAAGTTCACCTTTGCAGAAAAAATATTAAGTTCTGATAGTTTTGCAGAAAAAAAAGTGAATGTATTATTTTTGGTTGCAGGAGCCTGGGCAGCATTGCACCCGCAATGGGCATATTTCCTCATATCCTTTCCTCACCACCTCTCACAGTTTCAGAGGCCCTAAAATGCCAGGATAGTAGAAGCCCCTCCCCCCCAAATGACCCCTTTTTTGGAAAGTAGACACCCCAAGGAATTTGGTAAGAGGCATGGTGAGTATTTTACAGACTTCATTTTTGTCACAGGGTTTGAAAAAGGAAAAAAAGAAAAGAAAAAATACATTTTTGTTTTCTTTCTTCATTTTCCAAAAAACTTGTGGAAACAAATGAGATCTGTAAAATACTCCCCATGCCTCTTAGTGAATGCATTGGAATGTCTACTTTCCAAAAAGGGGTCATTTGGGGGGGAGGCTGCTTCTACTATCCTGGTATTTCAGGGCCAAAATTAGACGCGTCTGCCAAACATCACCCACTCGTCTAACCACTGGAATACCAAGCCTTTTCCAACACTTTTGTTTACATGAAAAAACGTTTTTTTTGCTAGAAAATTACTTTGAACCCCCAAACATGATTATTTTTTTTTTAAAGCAGAGGCCCTAAAAAAATAAAACGGTGGGTGTTGCCATTTGTTTACATCACACAGTATTTGCGCAGCAATTTTTTAAACGCTACTTTTTTGGAAAAAGATTTTAATCTTAATGCACAGTATATTGAACAATTTTTAAATAAAATACAAAAGATGATGTTAGCTGAATAAATAGATACCAAACATCATATACTTTAAAATTGCGCATGCCTGTGCAATGGCAACAAACTATGTACAGTGGGGCAAAAAAGTATTTAATCACCACCAATTGTACAAGTTCTCCCACTTACAAAGATGAGAGAGGCCTGTAATTGGCATCATAGGGAGACCTCAACTATGAGAGACAAAATGAGAAAACAAATCCAGACAATCTCATTGGCTGATCTGGAAAGAATTTATTTGCAAATTATGGTGGAAAATAAGTATTTGGTCACCTACAAACAAGCAAGATTTCTGGCTCTCACAGACCTGGACCTTCTTCTTTAAGAGGCTCCTCTGTCCTGCACTCATTACCTGTATCAATGGCACCTGTTTGAACTTGTTATCAGTATAAAAGACACCTGTCCACAACCTCAAACAGTCACACTCCAAACTCCACTATGGTGAAGACCAAAGAGCTGTCGAAGGACACCAGAAACAAAATTGTAGACCTGCACCAGGCTGGGAAGACTGAATCTGCAATAGGCAAGCAGCTTGGTGTGAACAAATCAACTGTGGGAGCAATAATTAGAAAATGGAAGACATACAAGACCACTGATAATCTCCCTCCATCTGGGGCTCCACACAAGATCTCACCCCGTGGGGTCAAAATGATCACAAGAACGGTGAGCAAAAATCCCAGGACCACACGGGGGGACCTAGTGAATGACCTGCAGAGAGCTGGGACCAACGTAACAAAGGCTACAATCAGTAACACACTACGCCGCCAGGGACTCAGATCCTGCAGTGCCAGACGTGTCCCCCTGCTTAAGCCAGTACATGTCCCGGCCCGTCTGAAGTTTGCTAGAGAGCATTTGGATGATCCAGAAGAGGATTGGGAGAATGCCATATGGTCAGATGAAACCAAAATAGAACTGTTTGGTAGAAACACAACTCGTCGTGCTTGGAGGAGAGAGAATGCTGAGTTGCATCCAAAGAACACCATACCTACTGTGAAGCATGGGGGTGGCAACATCATGCTTTGGGGCTGTTTCTCCGCAAAGGGACCAGGACAACTGATCCATGTACAGGACAGAATGAATGGGGCCATGTATCGTGAGATTTTGAGTGCAAACCTCCTTCCATCAGCAAGGGCATTGAAGATGAAACATGGCTGGGTCTTCCAACATGACAATGATCCCAAACATACCACCCGGGCAACGAAGGAGTGGCTTCGTAAGAAGCATTTCAAGGTCCTGGAGTGGTCTAGCCAGTCTCCAGATCTCAACCCCATAGAAAACCTTTGGAGGGAGTTGAAAGTCCGTGTTGCCCAGCGACAGCCCCAAAACATCACTGCTGTAGAGGAGATCTGCATGGAGGATGGGCCAACATACCAGCAACAGTGTGTGCCAACCTTGTGAAGACTTACAGGAAACGTCTGACCTCTGTCATTGCCAACAAAGGATATATAACAAAGTATTGACATGAACTTTTCATATTCACCAAATACTTATTTTCCACCATAATTTGCAAATAAATTCTTTCCAGATCAGCCAATGAGATTGTCTGGATTTGTTTTCTCATTTTGTCTCTCATAGTTGAGGTCTCCCTATGATGCCAATTACAGGCCTCTCTCATCTTTGTAAGTGGGAGAACTTGCACCATTGGTGGTGACTAAATACTTTTTTGCCCCACTGTAACTGTTTAATATTGATAGGCAATGCTATAAAAGCCTTTACAGGTCACCACTTTAGATTTACACAGGAGGTCCAGTGCTAGAATGACTGTCCTCGATCTGATGTTTGCGGTGATACCTCACATGCATGGTGCAATCTCTGCACATGAGCACAGGAAGGGGGTGGGGTGGGGTCATTTTTTTTTACACTGTACCTTTCTTTTTTTTAATCAATTTTATTGTTATCACAAGGAATGTAAATATCTCCTGTGATAGCAATAGGCAGTGACAGGTATTCTTTTTTGAGAAATCTGGGGTCTATCAGACTCTAGATCTCTCCTCTGCCCTTATATTATCTAATCTCACCAAGATCGCTGTGATCAGATGACTTCCCAAAGTAAAAATGGCGCTGTTAAAGTCCGGCAAAAGGGAAATGATGAAATGCTCATAGCTTCCAATTTCTTAGACTATAGAGATGATTGGAGCCATTCTGGTTTCTGTTCAGCTCTATGGTCAGCCAGCAGAACTGCCGGCTGCATGCTTGGATCCAGGAGAGCCTAAGAAAGCAGTGGAAAGAGGCGGGGGATGTCCATTTCTGCTGCTTGTAAAAATGATCCTGCAGCTAATTTGTCACTAGGATTGTTTTTACATGAAAGCTGATAACCAGCTAAAAAAAAAACGGTCCCGGGATGATGTCTGTAGCTGCAAGCATCATCCCGGTATAACCACCCAAAGTCCAGCGACGTACCAGTACATTGCTGGTCCATGTTGGACATATATGTAACAGCAGAGAACACGGACATACGATGAATCGGGTCTGTGGACCAATATGGCCGGCATTAATTTTTTTCTGTAACGCCCATGTTGAGGGTTCGTCTCAATAGAGTTTTAAATTCAGAAACCGTGATTGGTTTCCATGTGAATTGTCCAGCAAGAGCTGAATTTGGGTGGCGGCAATGTATTGTTGTGTATAAATTGCCTTGGCCCACAATCCATTGCTACAAATCTGCCATGAAAAACAGCGGGGGGGCTAAACACTAGTGCTGACCGGGAACGGGGCCCATCCTGCTAACTCTGCATTTTTGTGGGCACTATACTAAGCAGGCACTAGTATAAACTGAAACAGGGTGAGTGTGCGCAAATCACAAGACAGCAGCTAGCACACAAGGCAATCCTCAACACCAAAAAAACAAAATATACAAATGGTATGCAGCGCTAAATGGTATATCAACCATCAATATAAAGATGGATGAGACAGTAAATAGACAGTCAAAATATGAATAGTTCCATATAGATAAAATATAAATATATAAATGTTAAAATCCAATCCGGCTTGTGGAAAAATCCAGTAAATGATTGCGCTTACCACAAAAACATACAAACAGAGCGTTGTATGTATAAGATGGACATCAGGGCCTGGTCAGCAACTAGAACAGCATCCGGTCACCATATGAGACTTCCAGGAATGGTGGAAACCCCCCACGGTCATCTCCGGTTTTACCAGCAGGTCCAACGAAGTCCTCTCCACGCACTGTTCATCTGGATCACACCACCTTGGTAACGCTCATAAATGATGAGCCAGAGCAAAATGGGCAATGATAGTGAAGTATGTTTTAATGGGTGAACAGTAAAATATAAAGTATAGAACTCACATAATGGGAAAAACACAGCCCAGGTCAAACGAAGAATTTCCCTGGTGATCTGTGGTTCCCTGGTAATCTAATGGCGTCTGTTGGGTGGATCTCCTAACATGTTTCGAGCCACGCTCGTTGTCAAAGGGGTGAAAAAAAAAATCACCCCTTTGACAACGAACGTGGCTCGAAACATGTTAGGGGATCCACCCAACAGACGCCATTAGATTACCAGGGAACCACAGATCACCAGGGAAATTCTTTGTTTGACCTGGGCTGTGTTTTTCCCATTATGCTGTTCTAGTTGCTGACCAGGCCCTGATGTCCATCTTATACATACAACGCTCTGTTTGTATGTTTTTGTGGTAAGCGCAATCATTTACTGGATTTTTCCACAAGCCGGATTGGATTTTAACATTTATATATTTATATTTTATCTATATGGAACTATTCATATTTTGACTGTCTATTTACTGTCTCAGGCACTAGTATAGTTCTGTAAGTGATCACTATATTGATCCGTACAAACACTATACTAGTAATGGGGGAGATCAGCGACTTATAGCGTGAGTGCGATGGTGTGCGGGCAATCTAACGCTAGCTGACCCTGGCTGGGAGGGGCGCTAACTGACCCTGACGTCATCTGATGTCACTAGTGGCAGGAATACAGTGATCAGTGAAACATTCTATATACTGACACTGTACTAATGGCACTGGCTGGGTGACGGGGCCATCAAAGGGTTAATAGGGGAGATCAAAGGGTTAAATGTGCTAATCGAACGTGTGCATGTAAAATGTATTGCTTTTATTCGGTTCCGTGTTCACTCTTCTCTCCCTGGACTGACCGGGGGGGGCAGCAAGAGGGCGCAGGTGTGTTCACACCCCAATAATAGAAAGTGGCATAAGGTTAAGTCGCTTTGCTCAAAGCCGCTGCTCACCCACAAAATGCGGGCAGGCGGGTTGAAAAAAAAAAGTTAAATTTTTTTTTTTTAATTTTCAATACGGTATTTTTTATTTTAGTTTATTTTTTACATTATTTATTTATTTAAAAATTACTTTCATCAAAGTAATACATCGTTACCATAGTAACATTGTACTACTCTGGGGGGTGATCAGGGATTTTTTTTTACACTTTGCATTGCAGGAGGAATGAAGATCAAAGCTTGTTTTGAATGGTCATGAATGAGTTGAGGTTATGACAGTTCAACCTCATAGTGATCTGTGATTGGCTAGAGCTGGTCACATGGTACATGGTAACCAATCACTAGGAAGAGAAGCGGAACTGTTATGAATCAAATTGATTCGTAAGGACTTTGCTAATGTTGCTAATGATCACCGGGTCTCATTCACTGGGATCTTCATTCTGCTGTGTCCCACAGCTGTCGTGGGTGGGGAGCGCTGCACACCTGCTCGGGCATGCAGCGCCCTCCTGTGTTAGTACAGCCAGAACAACGTACCCATGCGTCGCTCTGCCCGTAGATCCCCGAGGGTGGAGGGTGAGCAGTGTTGCTGATACCAGTGGCTGGAGAAGGTCTTTATGGAGAGGAGTAAGTGCCACCATTGAGGACACCAAGTGAGGTGACTGACCTGTGACCAATAATACCTGTAAGGATCGTGGTGTGATCCTAGAAGGGAGCTGGCTTCTAAGGAGGTGAGGGGGCATTTTGGCCACTTGAGGATTTGCACCTGTGATGTGACCACGACTACACAATATCACCTGCATGATTTTGATGTTTTGAGCACTATTTGATATTTTCTTGAGGTCGCACAAATCCTGTTCGTGATTTTCAATGACAGTGGCCGCAGCGTCCATTCTATCTTCGAGATCGTTCGTCCGGGTGCCCAACTCCCGAATTTCTTGCGAAAGACGGTCGGCCAGCTTGGAGGTAGCAGATGACAATTCCACCTGCAGCATACACTTAAAGTGGCGCTGGAGCTCAGCATCACGCAAGGATGGAGCGGGAGAATGCTGGGATATCTCTGCTTCCAGGTCCCCCATACCATCAGGATCCTCGGATAGCGGAAGCGGGGGACCCACAGTCATGGGCATCATTTGCAGCCCCCGGTGGGAGCCGTGGACCCGCGGCCGGGATCGCGGAAGCCTCCGGCGGCCGGCCCAAAATCGAGGCCGCGGCTTCAGTCGCGACCTCTGGAGGGTAGGCCGCAAAGTCTGGCGCAGCCCGCCGGGCGCTGGAGGCGCGGGCGGCCCGCGTTTTCTTGCCCATAGGGTTCATGGAGGGTCAGGGGCCAGCGAGCAATCAGGGGGACCTCCCCTGAGGGTCGGAAATTGGCCGATGTGTCCGGCGGCCGAGGAAGAAAATCAGAAGGCAGCCATCCTGGCTGCTGCTCACGAGCGCCCCTGGAGCACTAGTTGATATTTTCCATTATTTGTTATTTATATGTGCTGGAAAGGGGGATTTCAGTTGGGGGTGGACATGTACTGGGAGGAGGGGGAATTTATGCTTAGAGGGTAAGAATGCAGATTAGTGGTCAATTTTTTTCTTTTCTTGGGGGGGGGGGATTTTTGCTTAGACATAATGCTCATACATCTTGGGCCGGTGGCATGCAATTTGACATGTATGCCCTGGGCTGTAGATGACCTTGTCCCAGCACTGATCCCTGCTGTTCCTGCCAGTTCCTATGCTTTCCTAGCCTGAGAGCTCAGTGTGGTCAGTTCTCTCTACTCTCTAGGTATGCTGAAAACTCAGCCTGCTCTCCTTCAATGACCAGACTTGTCTTGCCCCTTATACAGCCATTCACTGGGAAGATCGGTGTGCTGAGGTTTATCCTCTCCAGCTCTCTGAGCTCCCTATGATGCTGAGAACAGAGGGAATGTGATCACTTATAAAAAAGGGTATTTATAGTGTTTTTTTTATATCTATACACAAATGTGTTACCTTTCATTTCTATTTTAAACTGAACGGGTGGTTCTACAAGGTGAGGGGTCACTTTAAAGACTTTAAAGGACTTATCAAGAGATGAGTGCCTATATTTACTTCGTTCACGGACGCCGAGCCTACTACAGCTGCCAACGCCTAGCCTACTCCACCTCCAGACGTCGATCCATACCACCTCCTGACGACGACCCTTCCACTTCTCCTGACGCCGGGCCCTTCAGCACCCTCAGCGCCTCCCGACACCGATCCCTCAACACCTGGCCTCAACTTCTCCGATCTCCGAGCCACCAGCATCACCAGACACCGCGCCTACCGCACCCCAGACGTCGCGCCCTATGACCCCTCCGCTCACCGAATCACCGCACCCACTGATGACGTGCTGCCGCACCCACAGACACCAACCTACTTCACCCGCAGACTACTACCAACCAGCTGCTATCCCTGCTGCCCTCCACTCTCCCCTCACAGAAGAACTCAATAGTCTCCTCCACAGTGCTACAGACGCTCTGCTTCACCATCCCGGACCTGCACCCCCTCACCTCCCACGGCGTTTCAGACACTCTGCTTTGCCATCCCTGACCAGCACTCCTTCAAATGCGTTTCGGACACTCTGCTTTGCCATCCCTGACCAGCACCCCTTCACCCCCCTTACCTTTCCAGCACCCCGCTCACCCCAACATGCCGCCCGTGCTCCTCCTCCTCGTCCTCCTCTCCTCCATCCCTAAAACCGCCTCCCTCTACCCGCCCACCCCCACTAAGCAGCTCTATATCACCCCCTCGCTTCTCCCCTCTCCCCATTACGGCACCCACCACCTCCTCCTGCTACTCCACTTCCCCGCTGACCCACTTGCCACCACTTCCAGACCCACGCGCTCCTACACCTCCCGTTCCCATGCCACCTTCCTCACCCTCATCCTTCTCATATCAGCTGGGGACATCTCCCCGAACCCTGGCCCCTCACCACCTCACCCCCCCCCTAGAGCCCCCCCTGCTCACGCCAGCCGACGCGACCCCCTCAACCTCATACATTTACCCCTCCTCCCCATACCTATCCCCCCTCTCTCGGTTGCACTCCTGAATGCCCGTTCGGTTTGCAACAAGCTTACCGCCATCCATGACCTCTTCATCTCTCGCTCCCTAAACCTCCTAGCAGTCACCGAAACCTGGGAACAGGCCACCGACTCCACTTCCCCTGCGGCACTCACCCATTGAGGTCTCATCTGGACCAATTCGCCAAGACTGAGCGATCGCAGAGGTGGTGGTGTCGGCTTGCTCCTTTCACCGCTGAGCACCTTCCAGGTCCTCCCTAACCCACCCTCTCTATCCTTCCCCTCCTTTGAGGCGCACTGCATCCGACTCTTCTCACCCACCCCCCTAAGGATCGCAGTGATCTACAGACCTCCTGGGTCCATACCCCACTTCCTGGACAACTTCGCCGCCTGGCTCCCCTTCTTCCTCTCCTCTGAGCTACCGACCGTCATCCTCGGGGACTTCAATATCCCCATCAACGACAACAACCCGGCCACTTCCCAATTCCTCCACCTAACCTCCTCCTTCGCGCTCACACAGCACACTCAATCCTCCACCCACATCGGAGGGAGCACCCTGGACCTCGTCTTCTCCCACCTCTGTACCCTCAACCAGTTCTCTAACACCCCCTTCCCTCTCTCTGACTACCACCTCATCACGTTCTCCATCTCCCCTTCCCCCAACTCCCCCCCCCCAAAACCGCCAAACCATCACCAGCCGCAATCTCCACAACCTGAACCCGGCCCCCCTCCACTCAGCCGCCGACCGCCTACACGACAGCATCCTCCCACTGTCATGTCCCCTGGACCATATCCCCTCTCAACTCCTCCGGTCACCCCCCTTTTCCCTCATCCGCTCCCTCACCCACATCTTCAATCTCTCCCTCTCTACTGGCGCATTCCCCTCCCCCCTAAAGCACGCACATATCACCCCCATCCTCAAAAAGCCCTCCCTGGATCCCGCAGACCCCAACAACCTCAGACCCATCTCCCTGCTGCCACTCACCTCCAAGCTCCTTGAGCGCATAGTCTATGATCGCCTAAGCGCCCACCTTATTGACAATAACCTCCTTGACCCATTACAGTCCGGCTTCCGTCCCCTACACTCCACCTAAACTGCCCTCCTCAAAATCACTAACGTCCTACTAAACGCCAAAGCCAAGGGCAACTACTCTGTCCTCCTTCTCCTGGACCTCTCTGCGGCCTTCGACACAGTCAACCACCCCCCACTCCTTAATAAACTACTCTCCCTTGGCATCAGAGATACCGCTCTCTCCTGGTTCTCATCCTACCTATCCCGATGCTCCTTCAGCGTCACCTACAATGGTGCCACCTCCCCCTCCCTCCCCCCTCTGTTGGGGTCCCCCAAGGCTCTGTCCTTGGACCCCTTCTCTTCTCCATGTACACCTCCTCTCTGTGCACACTCATACACTCCCATGGCTTCAATTATCACCTCTATGCTGACGACACCCACATTTACCTCTCCACCCCTCACCTCACCCCCACTATCTCCACCCGCATCCCTCACCTCCTAAACGACATCTCAGACTGGATGTCGTTCCATTTCCTCAAGCTTAACCTCTCCAAAACCGAACTCCTCGTCTTTCCCCCTGCCCACACCCCCCCCCCCCCATCCTATCCATCACCACCACCAACACCACTATCATTCCCGCCCCGCAAGCCAAAGTCCTTGGCGTCATCCTTGACTCGAACCTCTCCCTCCAACCTCATGTCAAATCACTTACAAACACCTGCAGGCTCCATCTCCGCAATATTGCCAAGATACGTACCTTCCTCACCCCAGACACCACCAAACTTCTTGTACACTCCCTCATCATCTCACGCCTTGACTACTGCAACTCTCTTCTCACTGGCCTACCCCAGTGCAGGCTCTCCCCGCTCCAGACCATCCTGAACTCAGCGGCCAGACTCATCCACCTCACCACTCGCTCCACCTCTGCCACCCTCCTCTGCCTCTCCCTCCACTGGCTCCCGATTGCCCAACGCATCAAATTTAAACTTCTAATTCTGACCTACAAAGCCGTTCATAACACTGCCCCTGACTACCTCACCAACCTGATCCCCAAGTACCACCCTACCCGTACCCTTCGCTCTTCACTGGACCTCCTTCTATCCTGCTCCCTGGTCTCCTCCTCCCATTCACGACTGCAGGACTTCTCCAGGTCCTCCCCCATCCTCTGGGACTCACTACCCCAATCCATCCGACTGTCGCCTTCCCTCCCCACATTCAGGCGCTCCCTCAAAACCCATCTCTTCAGGGAAGCCTACCCCACCCTCACCTAACGGCCATTCTCCCTCATTCCTCCCACCACTTCATCCCCCTCAGCCACTTCCTATTGTTCCACTACCCCCTCCCTCCTAGATTGTAAGCTTGAAAGAGTAGGGCCCTCTTACCCCTTGTACGCTGTCTGTTTTTGTTGTACTGTGCCATGTATTGTCCCCCTTATTGTACAGCGCTGAGCAAACCCTTTGGCGCTATATAAACTCGATGTAATAATAATTTACTAGGTACTTTTTTTTTTTTTTTTGATTGAGTAGGGAATAAAAATCTGACAGAGGCTCCAGGTTCCTCCATCCAAAATAAAATGCAGGTTTTAATTGGAGTTGGGCTTTAGCCTGCCATGGGACCTGTGAGGTCTTCCCACATCTCTATCTATCCTGTACAGACGGACCATTTATGAGCAGTTTGTCCAGCTCAGATGTGTTCTTTTTGTTGCATTTATAGTAAAGTTCTTTATCTACCCGGCAGGATCTCTAGAAACGTCCTTTTCAGGGTTTCACTTGAAAAATATGTACAGTCAGGGTGACATGGAGACATCACCTTCCCATTGTTGTCTCTTCTGCTTTAAATACTTTCTGTTGTTCTGTAACAACATTTTTTCTCATTTTATCTGTTTGTTTTATTCTTCGTCTGTATTGTACAAACGTTCTCTGTGTTGTGGAGTTCGGAGGATGCGCAGCGTCACCAAAGACTACAGCCAACTAACAGGCAGGATGGAGGCCAGGGAGGTGTAAGTCCTCAGATGGGTGGGCGGAGGAAGGAGGCGAGAGTAGCAGACGGGTGGTCAGAGGAAGGAGACGAGAGTAGCAGACGTGTGGGCGGAGGAAGGAGACGAGAGTAGCAGACGGGTGGGCGGAGGAAGGAGACGAGAGTAGCAGACGGGTGGTCGGAGGAAGGAGATGAGTGTAGCAGTCTGAAGACTGGAGGTCAGGTCACATTAATTATTTTAAATAGATATCACATCCAAAACTGTTAGAGAAAAGAGGGGATATTATAATATATATTGTAGGAGGATATTGGGGCCCAATTGTCCCTGAACTGGGAGCTGTGGCAGTGATAGGCGCCGAGCCTCTATCTACCAGGTGACACCTTACGCCCAAGTTATGAATGGGTGGCATATATATAACGTGTATATTAGACAGAGTGATATTAGGCTCTCCTGATACACACTGCTCAAAAAATGAAAGGAAAACTTTGAAAACCCATCAGATCTCAATGGGGAAAAATCTCCTGCTGGATCTCTATACTGACATGGACAGGGTAATGTGTGAGGAACGTAAGGACGCCCCATCATTGATGGAAATGAAAATGATTGACCTACAGAGGACTGAATTCAAAGACGCCCCGAAAATCAAAGTGAAAAAATGATGCAGCAGGCAAGTCCATTTTGCTGAAAATTCATTGCAGCAACTCAAAATCAACAGTTTGGTCCATTCTGAGGAAAGAAGAACGCACTGGTGAGCTCAGCAACATAAAAAAGGAATGGGCGTCCATGGAAGACAACAGTGGTGGGTGATTGCAGGATCCTCTCTATGGTAAAGAAAAGTCCATTCACAACATCCAGACAAGTGAAGGACACTGTCCAGGAGGGGGGTGTATCATTGTCAAACTCTACAATCAAGAGAAGATTTCACGAGAGCAAGTGCAGAGGGTCCACCACAAGGTGCAAACCATTCATAAGCCTGAAGAATAGAAAAGCCAGATTAGACTTTGCCAAAAAACATCTAAAAAAGCCGGACCAGTTCTGGAAAAGCATTCTTTGGACGGATGAAACAAAGATGAATCTGTACCAGAATGAAGGGAAGAAAAAAGTGAGGAGAAAGGCTTGGAACAGCTCATGAACCAAAGCACACCATGTCATCTGTAAAACATGGTGGAGGCAGTGTGATGGCATGGGTGGAGGCAGTGTGATTGCATGGGTGGAGGCAGGGATATGGCATGGGTGGAGGCAGTGTGATGGCATGGGTGGAGGCAGTGTGATGGCATGGGCATGCATGGCTTCCAGTGGCACTGGGTCGTTGGTGTTTATTGATGATGTGACAGAAGACAGAAGCAGCCGGATGAATTCTGAAGTGTTTACAGATATACTATCAGTCCAGATTCAGCCAAATGCAGCAAAGGTGATTGTACGGCGCTTCACAGTACAGATGGACTATGATCCAAAACACACTGCAAAAGCAACCCAGGAGCTTTTGAAGAAAAATAAGTGGAACATTCTGCAATGGCCAAGTCCATCACCTGATCTCAACCCAATTGAGCATGCATTTTACTTGCTGAAGGCAAAACTCAAGGCAGAAAGACCCACAAAGAACAACTGAAGACAGCTGCAGTTAGAGCCTGGCAAAGCATCATAAAGAAGGAAACCCAGTCTTTGGTCATGTCCATGGGTTCCAGACTTCAGGCAATGCATCAGAAAGGAGGAAACCCAGTCTTTGGTCATGCCCATGGGTTACAGACTTCAGGCAAAGCATCAGAAAGATGGAAACCCAGTCTTTGATCATGTCCATGGGTTACAGACTTCAGGCAAAGCATCAGAAAGGAGGAAACCCAGTCTTTGGTCATGTCCATGAGTCCCAGACTTCAGGCAAAGCATCAGAAAGGAGGAAACCCAATATTTGGTCATGTCCATGGGTTACAGAGTTGTTTGTACAGTCTGACTTGTTTGCTGGGAGCTTAGCCAAGCCCCAGTGGGAATCTGGTCAAGGGAGTGGGTGGTTTTGGTGGCTTGCAGGAGGTCAGGTAGGGTTCCCTCATCAGCCTCCCCTATGGGTGTGGGGCAGATTGCTAGTATGGGCAGGGTCCTGTCATGGTATTCATTTTTTTTTTTAGAGAAACTTTATTGGATTTTCAATTAGCAGGAGAAATACTCCAAGGATGTATCTCAGTAACAAAACATTGTTGTTAAATGTATTGACATAATAATCAAAACAGGCAATAGTAAGAATTATTTATAGAAAATCTGAACATAGAAATTTACCATATACTTGATACCTCTGAGGGGAATTCAGAAGATGAAAAGAAAACACCTAATTGTAGTACCATCAGTAAGGAAATCTGAGGAGAGACTCTGAAAACTGATGAGAAAGAAGAAGAGGTGTGTTGTGAGTCAGAGATGTAGAAGGGTGTGGAACAGTATGCTATATCATATCCAGAGATATGAAGGTGACAATAGGTTATAATGTAGTGATTATGTTCCAGATTACTGAGACTGTGTTGAGAGTCAAGTAAATGGGTTGAATACTAAAGTGGGAAGAAAAAAAAACATACGTGAAAAAGAATTAAGCAGAGAGGAAGGAGAAAAACGAGGAAGTTAGAGGGAGCTATAAAAGGAAAGGAGAGACGTGAGAGAGAGACTAAGCTGGAGAGCAGAAGTGAAAGAAAAGAGAAGAGGAAATGATGCAGGAGCGGGCTGGAGGGGCCCTTCCCAAGAAGTCACTGAATATGTTTAGCAGTGAGCCGAACGGTGTATTAAAGATCAAGGGGGGGGGGTGCAAGAGAAGGCATTATGTAGCTGAAGGTACTGTAGGTGTTGTAAGGCCACACTGGTTAGGGGTGGGAAAGGATAATGTATAGGGAATTAGAGAAGGGATTAGAGTATACAGGAGACGGTGAGGAAAAATAAAGAACAAATAGTTAGATGGAAATTTAGTTTGGCTGGCTAGGAGTGGTAAGAGAGCAGCAACAAAAGAGCCTTGTATGCCTATGATACAGTCATGTGGACTTGAGACAAAATGGATCAATATGATATAGTCGGATTACTGGATCCTGTTTCCAGGTGGAATCATAACAGAAGAGTCATGAAGTAACAGCTGTTGCTCTGAGGTCAGAAAGGACTGTTGTATATAGAGTCTCCATTTTCAATTATAATGTTCCTCTCTATGCTGATGGGAGGAGGTTAGAAAGTTGAGCTGATCCAGATGAAGAAGGGCATTGAGATCTGTCTTGACATCTGAGATATTGGGAGGGCTGTTCGAGACCCATTTTTTCAGTATAGCTCTTCTCGCAACCATCAGGCAAGAGGACAGCCATGGTTTTGTGGCACGGAGTGTGGCAAGCTGAAGCAGGCTAGCTCTTGGCAGAGGCAGTTTCAGATTGCCAAAGAGAAGAGGTAGGGGGTTCCTTGGTAATTGGAGAGAAGTAATGGAATCAATGTAGCTGAGTAGTTGGGTCCAGAAAATAGATATGGATTGGCAAGTCCAAAATCTGTGTTTTAACGAGGGTTTATAGTGACCACATAGAGGGCAGGTAGAAACTGAAGGATTCCCACGGACATATAAGCATGGCATATAGGCATGATACATCAGCTTGAGTTGTTGCTCCCATCAGAACTCATTGGTGTTGAAAACGCTGGTATTGTTGAAACCAGTGAGGAGTTGATCCATTGAAAATGTGTTATCGAAGTCTCTAATCCAGGGATAGTTGGTAGAGGATGACTCTAGAGATTGTATATAATGTAGATTTAACGGTCCATAGATGTTAGATATCTTGTATTTTCGATTCCTGACTAAGGTATCTATGAGCGATGAACGGAAGCGGCCAGCTTTAACTGGTATTATCGTATTCACATAGTTACATACTTGTAGGACGTATAGAAAATGGTGAGGAGGTAGATTGAAGGAAGTTGAGATCTGAGAAAAAGACAGGAGAGAGCCAGAAGCAATGTCATATAATTGGTTTACTAATTTGAGGTCCTGTGCAAACCATAGATCGTATGCCACGTGTTGTTGCAGGACGGGGAAAGCAGGATTGTAGTGAATGGGGAGGAAGCGAGAGACCCAGGGGGGATACCCCTAGTTTGCGTCTGATTTCCCTCCATGTGATAAGGGTATCTCGTATGAGTGGATTATACTTTAAGTGTGGTGGGAGTGAGTTAGGATTTGAATGTAGAAGGGCTGTGAGATCAAAAGGGTGAACCATGGCAGATTCTAATTGTAGATTATAGTAGTTAGAGGACTTGGTCAGCCAATCTATACATACCCGTAGAATGCAGGAAAGATTATATACTCTGATATTTGGAAGACCAATTCCTCCCTCACATCTATGCAGATATAGCTTCTGCAGGGCAATTCGTGAGCGAAGTCCTTTCCATA
Organism: Staurois parvus; assembly: GCF_062004578.1. Taxonomy (NCBI): domain Eukaryota; kingdom Metazoa; phylum Chordata; class Amphibia; order Anura; family Ranidae; genus Staurois; species Staurois parvus. The sequence continues at coordinate 134,452 of NW_028318832.1, forward strand.
CAAAGTTGGAGATCGCCTTGTTTAGTCGAATTATGTCCGTATGTTTAAGCAGTAGAGGGATAGTTTGAAGAGGGTATAACAATTTTGGGAAGCTCGCCATTTTGAAGAGATGTGCCCGCCCCGAAAGTGACAAGGGCAGCTCTTTCCATAGCTCCAATTCGCCTATAATTTTTTGAACTGTCGGTGAATAATTAAGCGAGTAAAGAGAAGAAGCAAGTTTTCCAATCTTTGTTCCTAAATATGTAATGTGACGTGAGGTAATTTTGAAAATAGAATTGAGAGCCCATGAGGGAGTGCATGCATGGAATAGCGGGAGGACTTTGCTTTACATGAACTTAATGCGGAGACCCGAACAGTGCCGGAAGGCCGTGAAAATATTGTGTATATAAGGCAAGTCGTGGGTTGGGTCAGCCATGAAAATCAAAATATTGTCAGCAAACAATGCTAGACGTAGATCTTGCTGTGCAATTTGAACTCCGTGCAGTTGTGAATGGAACAGTAGGAAGTGGGCTAAGGGTTCTAGTGCCATGTTGAAGAGCAAGGGGGATAGGGGGCAGCCTTGTCTTGTTCCTTCATGAAGTTTTTTATAGAGGGAGATATGTGCCCTGCAGCAATCACCTGTGCCGTGGGAGCCGAATACATAACTTGGACTAAATGAGTGAAAGGGCCCAAGAACCGAATCTATGTAACACCATCTGTAGCCACTGAAAATTAACATTATCAAAGGCCTTCTCGGCGTCAAGGGAAATTATTGCTATATCCTGGAGAGGATTGATTTATTGCATGGTTTAATACAGCTAGTACTTTGGGGATGTTTGAAGCGGCAGAGCGACCCTGTATGAAGCCTGCTTGTGAAGGGTGGATGATGGAAGGCAAGATGATGGCTAAACGATTCGCTATAATTTTTGAGAGAATTTTGGCGTCTAAATTTAGAAGGGAGATTGGTCTATAAGAACCCGGTTCAGATGGGTCCTTGTCTTGTTTTGCGATTAGTTTTATATGTGCTTGGAAGGCTGACGGAAGGTACGCTCCCCCTGCTTGTATTGAAGAGTACACTGATTGTAAGGTTGGAGAAAGGGTTGTATCCATGAGTTTATAAAATTTGGAAGTGTATCCTTCTGGGCCGGGACCTTTACCATTTGCTAGGGTTTTTATGGCAGAGTGAATGTTGGATTGTGAGATAGGAGCATTGAGGGATTGGAGTGCTACGGGGGCAATTTGGGGAAGAGCAATACTGTCTAGGAAGGAGATGGCCTGTGATTGATCAATGGGTTCGGATCCATAAAGTTTAGCATAGAAATTTTACAATATGGAAATAATTTCCTCAGGGGAGTGTTTTAGCGTGCCCTGAGAGTCTTTGAGGGAGGTGAAGTGTGTAGGTGTAAACGGTTTACGGCACAAGCGGGCTAGCAATTTACCATGTTTGTTGCCAAATTTATGGTACTGTAAATCTAGATAGGATTGGTACATAGATTTTTGGGCTGTTGCCCATGTTTCGAAGTGATGTTCTGCATCCAGCGCTGAGCGAACTATTGGCGCTTTATAAATACTGTATAATAATAATAATAATAGCCATTCTTTCCTGTGTTCATGTATGTTGGATTCCGCCAAATTTTTTTGAGTCAGTCGTAGTCGATTACTAGCTTCTGTGTATTTGAGAGTGAATTTTTTCTTGTAAGTGGATGTAAAAGCGATGATTTTACCACGTAAGACTGCCTTACCTGCTTCCCAAAATAGATTTGGGTTAGTCAGATGAGCTGCATTAGTGAACTGGAAGTCTGCCCATGTGTCTTGGAGTTGTCGTAACAGCTCCTGATTATTTACTAAGAAGGAAGGAAAGCGCCACATTTTGTGTTGTTGTGTTATTAAGATAGTTGAGAGAAATGGAGATGGGAGAATGGTCCGAGATAGCAATATCATGTATGTCTGAAGATGAAGTGAATTGCGTTGCAAAGGAATTGTAGAAAAAATAATCTATTCTAGAAAGCGAGTGATGTACCGGGGAAAAGAAGGTGAATTCCTTAACCACTCTATGGGCCAAGCATCAAATATCAGTTAATTGCATTGCTTCCGCAAAGGAAGATTAGAGAGTGTGTGTAGGGTGGGACTCCGAGGGTGAACGATGGTTAAGATCCAGGGACTTTGACTTGTCATCAAGGGCGTTCATGAATGAGTTGAAATCCCCTCCAACTACTAAAGGGAGATGAATGTAGCTGGCCTGTCTTGAAGACAAGTCCTGGAAAAACTGTTTAGATGGTGAATTTCGGGGCATATGTGTTGGTGAGGACCAGGGATTGAGACCCTACTTTAAGATGTATTGCTAGGAATCTGCCTACTTCATCAGTGTTTACTGATAGTATTTTGGGAGTGAGACTTTTGTGTATCAGAATAAGGACTCCAGCTTTATTGTTGAGTGAAGGGGAGCCTATAACGTGCCCTACCCAGAGTTTCTTCATATGAGCAAAGTCAGTTTGACCTAGATGTGTATCTTGGAGTAGTGCTACATCTGCTCTGAGTCTGTGGAGATGATGACGTATTGCCATGCATTTATGTGGTGATCTCAAGCCCTTGACATTCCAGGAAATACGTATCATTGTGTCACATGAAAGGTGATGTGTACTGAGGTGATAGACTTGCAGGTTTGCTGAGCGCAACAATCTAATCGCTCATCACCACCCCATCTCTGATGGAATATGATTGACTCCCGGGGGGGGGGAAAGTCTCCAGAGAAATGTGATGAAGGAAAGTAAAAAGGGAAAGAGAGAGAGTAGAGCAGGATGTCCCAACTGGGGCCTAACTGATTGGCAAAATAAACAGTAAACCATAGCAATATACTGGACTTCACGTATATCTGCATGCTGTCCCTGTGCTATGACCAGCGTATCCGGGTAGTAGCAGAATAAATGATCTGCAACAGGGGCTCATTGGAATTGTTGAGAGGACAGAGGAGCATAGCCCCCTGACCTGTTTGGTAGTACCGAGGGGGAGTGGACTCAACAAATCGAGCTGCCAAAGTGGAACTTTTGGTCGAGGCAAGGCACAGAAAAGGGGTGTCACAATAAATGCATGTATAAATGATCAAACAGAGTGACAATTAAGTAACCACAAAACCAAGAGTGTTATCACTATCTAGCAGCAGTTAGATCTACCCGTGGACTCAAATCGAGGTAATATCTAAAGGCCTAGAAGACATATATGTAAATGACTGGAGCAGGTAGATTAATGTGAGGAGCTGTCCATATAGCACCTGTATGACTGCGTCAACTCAGAATTGGCGAGATTTGGAGGAGGCAAAGTTGGCGTTTCGGTGGATCGTTGCGGGGGCTTCGTTGATCTCTAGGACCCGAGTGTCGGGTGGGATGATGGGGAGACGTTAAAGCTTCCATGTCCCCCAAAGAATCTTAGAGATATTAAGTGGCTTCTTCTGGGTGGACGAAAGTCTTTGTGTCACCAGAGGGTGTAGTGAAGCGGAGAGTAGCCGGATAAGCCAGGGTGAACTTGTAACCCCTTTGGTATAGCGTGGCACATATTTGCTGAAAGGCCTTGCATTTGCAGGAAACATCTTGTGAATAATCAGCAAATAGGAGTAATTTGTGACCATCTATTTGCAGGGACCGTGAGTTGCAGAAAGAATTGAGAATAGCCACTCGATCAGCATAATTGAGATATTTGACGATCCTCAAGCGTAATGTGCGACGGTCATTCGAGGGCGGCCCTAGGCAATGTGCTCTCTCGACTTGGCATGGTGTGGTTATGCCAAAGCTGAGGGTATACATGTGGAACATAATTCTGGAAGTACCCCTGATGGAAATGATTCCAGAAGGCCCACAATACGTAAATTATTTCTGCGTGAGTGGCTTTCTAAATCATCTAACTTGTCTAGGATGGTTTGGTGTGTACGATTGGTCTGATATGTACCTGTACGTAGTGATTGAACGTCAGCTTCTAAATCTGACAAATGCTGCTCCACCTCAGTTAAGCGTTTGGAGTGATCACCCATATCCCTCCTAATCTGGTCAATGCCAGTGGCTACAACATTATCCACAGCTTGAGTGATTGTGGGCAGTAAGATGGAGGCGACTACTTGTGCAATCTTTTCATAAAGATCTGTGGGACTAAAAGTGCCAGGAGTGGTGCCAGGGGTAGTGAGCAGAGCTGGGAGCATTGTGACAGTGTGAGCAGGGAGGATGTTTGTACCTGCTTCAGCGTTTCTGTCAGCCTCTGTGCCTGTGGCCATTGAGGAGCTGTTATCGGTAGCCATCTTGGCTGCAGGGAGGGGGGAGCCGCATCCCTCTCCCTTTGTGGCGGGACCGGAGCTGGGCGGCGTCGGCAGGAGGAATCGCTCCATGCCAGAGTGATCGGGGATGTGTGGGGGAGTCAGGGGGGAGCCCTGTTATAATTCGCAGGAGTCCCTGATGCAGAGTGCCGGTGTTATATGCTGGGTTCCCGGGAACCACGGGTCTCACCACCTCACAGCACCAGAACCGGAAGTGCCATGGTATTCTTTAAGCATGTTTACATGGACTGTGCGCTGCTGCCGGTCACAATCGTCTATACTAATCATATAACTAGTCTCATCAATTGTGTGGAGGATCTTATAAGGTCCTTCCATGGTGTGCTGTAGCTTGTTCTGGGGGTGGGGGGACTATCTTGAGAACTTGTTGGCCCTCTGTGAACACCCATTCATGGGCCCTGCGGTCGTACTACACCTTCTGCCGTATCTGAGCTGCTTTGAGGTGGCTGTGGGCTATGGCAGAAAGTCTGGTCAGTCGCTCTCGCAGTTCCAGTACATATGATATGACTGTAGTGCCCATATCTTCATCCTTCCCAGTGCTCCCGCAGTAAGGTCAAGGGACCTCAAACTTTTTGCCTGTATAGGAGTTCAATGGGGGAGAGCCCCATGGACTCCTGCGGCACTTCCTGGTATGCAAACCGATAATGGGGGAGGAGTTTTTCCCAATCTGCCTCACTGTCCACAAAGGATTTAAGCATGCCTTTTAGGGTCCCGTTAAAGCGTTCACAGAGGCCGATTGTCTGGGGTTGGTATGGGGTGGTCTGGATGACCCATACCCCACAGGTGTGCCACAGGGATTGTATTACATCTGACATAAACTGGGTGCCTTGATCAGTTAGGAACTCACTGGGGAATCCCACGTGGGAAAAAACGGTGACCCTGTGCAGAAATGCAAGACAGGGTTACAGCTTCCAGGTAGAAGGTCGCGTAGTCCACTATAGTGAGGATATACCTTTTCCATGACTTACTGGGGCGGTCAGAGGGCTGATGATAGTGACTGCCACTCTCTGAAAGGGCTCCTTGTTGATGGCTAGGGTATGGAGTGGAGCTCTGGGGCAATCACAGGTCCGGCAGAAGTTAGCAACGAACTGGGAGATGCCCGGCCAGTAAAATGCATGGGTCAGTCTTTTTTCTCTTCTCCTCTTCCCCGGGTGGCCAGCTAAGGGAATGTTTTGGGCGATTTGGAGCAGCGGGAACCTAAACAGTTGGGGAACTATCAGCTGTTTAGCTGCAGTTTGAGGCTGGCCTGGGCATCTTGAGTTCATCAGGCGGTACAGTAGTCCTTGCTCCCAAAAGGAGTTGCTCCCCACACTCCTTTACTGGTCCGGTATCCGCCTGGGCCCTAAATCTGCTCAGAGTGGGGTCGAAGTCCAGTTCCCCTTTAAATTTTTCCCAGTCCCAGGTCAGAGTGGTATTTAGGCCAGGGTAGGGAGCACTCACCTTATCCAGGGTGGGAGGGGGTTCCGGGTGGGCCTCTTCACCTGGAAGACCTTGACTGGCTTGGCTCCTGGTCACAGCCCTGATGTACTGGCACTGCAGCTCCCCTATTTCATTTCCAAGCAGGACATCTGCAGGGAGCCAGCTCATAACTCCAATCTGGCAGCGCTTTTCCCCAGATCCATAGTCAAGACATACTGAAGCCCTGGGAATGTGCTTCCTGGCACCACCTGCTAGTTTGATAGAGAACCCATGGTCTGGTTCGATGGCTTCCATGGGGGAAGTTCGATGTAGTTGCCAAGCCCAGCCGAGGAGAGGTGTGAGACTCGCCGCAGGAGGCAGCTCCCTGGTGCCCAACACACCACTATATGTGGGCCACGTGTGGGCGCAGAGACATGTAATGAGGAAGGGGGGGGAAGAGAGGGAGTGGGGGAGGGCCATGACATGTATTGTACACCTTTTGCTGACATAGTGGCCACTGAAGTGCCAAGAAACATGATTATGATGGCTTAACCTCCCTGGCGGTATTCCCGAGTGTAGCTCGGGGTAAAGTTTCAGTACCAAAAGCGGTAACCCCGAGCTACACTCAGGCTTACCATGCGGCGCTGCTCTGCGATCTGTTCTTCTCTTACCTTGTCCTGCGTTCCCGCGATGTCCCTCTTGCAGTGTCCCCGGCAATGTCCTCTGGCAGATGCCGGCATCGGTCATCTGGGTTCCTTCCCCTGTGAGCGTCGGGACGTACGGGGGACGGGTTGGTGGGAAATTTGAAAATGACATTCATTAAAATCACATAGTAAAACATTCCTGTATCAACCCATTTCACATACATTTTGTCCCGAGTGCTTTCTCTGGCGCCCTGCCTGCATTATTACTGTTCTTTCTGCCTGGAAACTGAGAAATGTCCATGGCGTCCAAAAAGCGTCCCTTTAGGTCAAAATCAGTTTTAGACCGGCTAGAGAACAGCGATAGTAAATCAGAACCACTTGCAGAACTTGATAATTAGAGATGAGCGAATTATTCAAAAATTCGATTCGACTGATTCGGCGAATTCGTGGGAAAAAATTGATTTGAGTCGAATATATTCGCTGCGAATTTAACTTATAAAAAGGGTGTTTCTAGGCTTCAGAGAGCCTTTATATTAGTGCAGAACACTGTACCTTTAATTTAAATGCCCTTGGAATCTGCTGGGGAAGAGAAATAATACTGTCAGTCAGTATGACATGCAGATGAGTGCCGTCGATCTTAGAATCACCGCACACTTCACTCATTTGGGCAGTCACGGGGCCAAAACCAGAGTGTGGAGCCACAGTGTGGCGGTGGAGGCAGCAGCAATGGGAGGCCATACAGCACCCTATGACAAAATGGAACCCACCAGCAGTGTGAGGAGACCTGAAAGTGGCACATGGCAGAGTGTGGCGATGGAGACAGCAGCAATGGGAGGCCGTACAGGGACCCATGAGAGACTCTGGACTTGGCAGCAGCATGAGGAGGCGGTACAGGGGCCCATGACAGATTACGGGCCTGGCAGCAGCATGAGGAGTCGGTACGGGGGCCCATGGCAGATTACGGGCCTGGCAGCAGCAATGGGAGGCCGTACAGGGACCCATGACACACTCTGGACCTGGCAGCAGCATGAGGAGGCGGTACAGGGGCCCATGACAGATTACAGGCCTGGCAGCAGCATGAGGAGTCGGTACAGGGGCCCATGACACACTCTGGACCTGGCAGCAGCATGAGGAGTCGGTACGGGGGCCCATGGCATAATACGGGCCTAGCAGCAGCAATGGGAGGCCGTACAGGGACCCATGACACACTCTGGACCTGGCAGCAGCATGAGGAGGCGGTACAGGGGCCCATGACAGATTATGGGCCTGGCAGCAGCATGAGGAGTCGGTACGGGGGCCCATGGCAGATTACGGGCCTGGCAGCAGCAATGGGAGGCCGTACAGGGACCCATGACACACTCTGGACCTGGCAGCAGCATGAGGAGGCGGTACAGGGGCCCATGACAGATTACGGGCCTGGCAGCAGCATGAGGAGTCGGTACGGGGCCCATGGCAGATTACGGGCCTGGCAGCAGCAATGGGAGGCCGTACAGGGACCCATGACACACTGTGGACCTGGCAGCAGCATGAGGAGGCGGTACAGGGGCCCATTACAGATTAAGGGCCTGGCAGCAGCATGAGGAGGCGGTACATGGGCCCATGACAGATTACGGGCCTGGCAGCAGCATGAGGAGGCGGTACGGGGGCCCATGGCAGATTACGGGCCTGGCAGCAGCAATGAGAGGCCCGTAATCTGCCAGCACCCTATGACAAAATGGAACCCTTGGCTGGGGCAGGCCGAACCGCCGTATCTTTATCACGGTTTTCCCAGGCCACCGAATGGCGACGCTGCATATGCTGACGCAACGCTGTAGTCCCAACATGGGCCCCCTGGCCACGCTTGACTTTCTGGCCACATAGTCGACATACGGCTACGTTTACTTCCTCGGGCGGCTTGACGAAAAATTGCCACACCGCCGAGTAGGAAACTTTGCCCCCGCTACTCCTCACTGGCTGACTGCTACTTCCTCCGTGCACACCGGCACCACTACTGGCCGTGGTGGTAGGCTGCAGTGGAGATGGTGCTCTACTCCGTGGCCGTTTGCCTCCACTGACACTGCTGCGACCCTGCTGCCTCCTGGCAGCAGCAATGGGAGGCCGTACAGGGACCCATGAGACACTGTGGACCTGGCAGCAGCATGAGGAGGCGGTACAGGGGCCCATGGCAGATTAGGGGCCTGGCAGCAGCAATGGGAGGCCCGTAATCTGCCAGCACCCTATGACAAAATGGAACCCAGCAGCAGTGTGAGGAGACCTGAAAGTGGCACATGGCAGAGTGTGGCGATGGAGACAGCAGCAATGGGAGGCCGTACAGGGACCCATTAGACACTGTGGACCTGGCAGCAGCATGAGGAGGCGGTACAGGGGCCCATGGCAGATTAGGGGCCTGGCAGCAGCAATGGGAGGCCCATAATCTGCCAGCACCCTATGGCAAAATGGAACCCAGCAGCAGTGTGAGGAGACCTGAAAGTGGCACATGGCAGAGTGTGGCGATGGAGACAGCAGCAATGGGAGGCCGTACAGGGACACATGAGACACTGTGGACCTGGCAGCAGCATGAGGAGGCGGTACAGGGGCCCATGGCAGATTAGGGGCCTGGCAGCAGTAATGGGAGGCCCGTAATCTGCCAGCACCCTATGACAAAATGGAACCCAGCAGCAGTGTGAGGAGACCTGAAAGTGGCAAATGGCAGAGTGTGGCGATGGAGACAGCAGCAATGGGAGGCGGTACAGGGACCCATGAGACACTGTGGACCTGGCAGCAGCATGAGGAGGCAGTACAGGGACCCATGAGACACTCTGGACCTGGCAGCAGCATGAGGAGGTGGTACAGGGACCCGTGAGACACTCTGGACCTGGCAGCAGCATGAGGAGGCGGTACAGGGGCCCATGGCAGATTAGGGGCCTGGCAGCAGCAATGGGAGGCCCGTAATCTGCCAGCATCCTATGACAAAATGGAACCCAGCAGCAGTGTGAGGAGACCTGAAAGTGGCACATGGCAGAGTGTGGCGATGGAGACAGCAGCAATGGGAGGCTGTACAGGGACCCATGAGACACTCTGGACCTGGCAGCAGCATGAGGAGGCGGTACAGGGGCCCATGGCAGATTAGGGGCCTGGCAGCAGCAATGGGAGGCCCGTAATCTGCCAGCATCCTATGACAAAATGGAACCCAGCAGCAGTGTGAGGAGACCTGAAAGTGGCACATGGCAAAGTGTGGCGATGGAGACAGCAGCAATGGGAGGCCGTACAGGGACCCATGAGACACTGTGGACCTGGCAGCAGCATGAGGAGGCGGTACAGGGGCCCATGGCAGATTAGGGGCCTGGCAGCAGCAATGGGAGGCCCGTAATCTGCCAGCATCCTATGACAAAATGGAACCCAGCAGCAGTGTGAGGAGACCTGAAAGTGGCACATGGCAGAGTGTGGCGATGGAGACAGCAGCAATGGGAGGCGGTACAGGGACCCATGAGACACTGTGGACCTGGCAGCAGCATGAGGAGGCGGTACAGGGGCCCATGGCAGATTAGGGGCCTGGCAGCAGCAATGGGAGGCCCGTAATCTGCCAGCATCCTATGACAAAATGGAACCCAGCAGCAGTGTGAGGAGACCTGAAAGTGGCACATGGCAGAGTGTGGCGATAGAGACAGCAGCAATGGGAGGCCGCACAGGGACCCATGAGACACTGTGGACCTGGCAGCAGCATGAGGAGGCGGTACAGGGGCCCATGGCAGATTAGGGGCCTGGCAGCAGCAGCAATGGGAGGCCCGTAATCTGCCAGCACCCTATGACAAAATGGAACCCAGCAGCAGTGTGAGGAGACCTGAAAGTGGCACATGGAGACAGCAGCAATGGGAGGCCGTACAGGGACCCATGAGACACTGTGGACCTGGCAGCAGCATGAGGAAGCGGTACAGGGGCCCATGGCAGATTAGGGGCCTGGCAGCAGCAATGGGAGGCCCGTAATCTGCCAGCACCCTATGACAAAATGGAACCCACCAGCAGTGTGAGGAGACCTGAAAGCGGCACATGTTTGGGGCATGATTCATGGCGGATTTAGTCAGTTGTGTCAGGAACTGGTGGTTTGAAATCCAGACTAATCCACGCCTGATTCATTTTCACAAACGTGAGTCTCTCCACACTTTGGGTGGACAGTCGTGTCCTCCGCGGAGTTACAATACCTCCTGCCGCACTAAACACGCGCTCCGATGCCACGCTACTGGCCGGGCATGACAGCCTTTCAAGGGCAAATTCAGCTAGTTGGGGCCAAAGGTCAAGTTTCGTTGCCCAGTAGTCAAGGGGATTGTCTACCTTGGTTGGCAGGGTGCTGTCCAAGTAGGCCGAAGCCTGTTGTTTGAGGTCCTGCTCCAGGTCCACCTGATGCTGCTGCTGCTGCGGCTTGTTAGTAGTTTCCTCACTGCGCTGGTGAAGAAAGCTACTCATCATCGACTGCAGACTGAGGCAGCCGCTGCTGGTGGAGCTGCCACTGCTCCTACCACCCCACCCCTCCCCTGCTGCCATGGCAGCGGAACGCGAGCGCACAGGGCCCACAGTGTCTGAGGATGGACGTTGGCGCAGAAAGGCAGAGACCAACTGACTACATAGGTGGTTTTTATAGTACTTTATTTTGGCCTCCCTCTCAGCAGGTGTGAAAAAGGCCACCATTTTTGAACGGTAGCGAGGGTCCAACAAGGTGGACAGCCAAAAGTCATCCCTCTGTCTGATGGTTATTATTCGGCTGTCGCTACGCAAGCAACCGAGCATGCTATGGGCCATTTGTGCCAAGGAATGCGAGGGACTCCCTGCCTCCATCTCCACAGCATACTGCCACGGTGCGTCTGGGTCCTCTGTCTCCTCCTCCTCCTCTACCAGATGCTCCTGCTCCTCCACTGCTGTCCGTTGAGTGGAAAAACCACCCATTTCACTCAATAATTCCTGAGCACCAATGTCCTCCTCTACCTCCTCCTCTTCTTCCTGTCCTGCCCCCACAGGGGTCATGTGGCGTTGAGATCTGTGCGCCACGTCTACCGCACCCTGACCAGCCATTGTTAACAGCATTTGTTCCAGGACGTGCAACAGAGGAATGACGTCGTTCATCCCATAGTCCTGCCGACTCACGAATAGCGTGGCCTCCTCAAAGGGCCTGAGCAAGCGGCAGGTGTCACGCATGAGCTGCCAATGGCTGACATCGAAGTTACACAGGGGAGTACCTTTATCCGCTTGTAACATCAGGAAATCGGTGATGGCCTTTCGCTGTTCGTAAAGGCGGTCTAACATGTGTAGGGTTGAATTCCACCTTGTTGCAACGTCGCAGATCAGGCGATGCTGTGGAATTCCGTTCTGCCGCTGCAGCTCAAGGAGGGTGTGCTTTGCGCTGTAGGAATGGCTGAAATGCATGCAAAGTTTACGTGACATTTTAAGGATGTCCTGCAGTGGGATGGTGGATTTTAGGAACCGCTTGACAACCAGATTGAACACGTGAGCCATGCATGGCACATGGCACAACCTTCCTTGACGCAGAGCAGACACCACGTTCTTTCCGTTGTCCGTCAACATGGTTCTGATTTTCAGTTTGCGCGGAGACAGCCATCTGTCGATTTCTCTGTTCATTACACTCAGAAGTTCCTCCCCTGTGTGACTACGTTTGCCAAGGCATACCAGGTGCAGCACAGCGTGACACCGTTGCGCCCTGCACATGTGATATGCCGGTCGGGTAATGGGACTTGGCACGGGGGTGGCGGCTGAGGACACGGCGGAAGAAGAGGTGGTAGAGGCGGACATCTTTGCTGGAGGACGTGCAAACGTGGAGGCAAAAGCGGCGTGACCTGTCCAAGTTGCTGGTGCGGCTGTGCCGGCACCACGTTCACCCAGTGGGCCGTAAATGACATGTATTGTCCCTGACCATAGTTACAGCTCCACACGTCGGCGCTGCCGTGCACTTTGGCAGAGACCGACATGCTCAAAGACTGGCCCACCATCTCTTCTACATGTGAATGCAGGGCTGGCACTGCCTTTTTGGCGAAGAAATGCCGGCTTGGCACTCTCCACCGCGGCGCGGCACAAGCCATCATTTCTCGGAAAGGTGCTGAGTCCACCACTTGGAAAGGGAGGGACTGCAGCACCAGCAACTTGGACAGGAGGACGTTCAGCTTCTGCACCATCGGGTGCGTGCTCGCAAACTGTTGTCTCTTGGAAACGGATTCCAAGAAAGACTGCTGACGGAATCCGTGAAGAGGAGTAGCAGGAGAAGGAGCATCTGAACGAGCGGAAGATGCCAACGAGCGACAACTCCCCTCAGCAGAGGTGTTGGAGCCTTGACTGGCTGATAGAGGGCGATTGACGTCGGGTGACGGAGCAAGTAACGGAGCGGGTGATGGAGCGGGGGCTGGGGCAGGCAGAACCGCCGTATCTTTATCACGGTTTTCCCAGGCCACCAAATGGCGACGCTGCATATGCTGACGCAATGCTGTAGTCCCAACATGGGCCCCCTGGCCACGCTTGACTTTCTGGCCACATAGTCGACATACGGCTACGTTTACTTCCTCGGGCGGCTTGACGAAAAATTGCCACACCGCCGAGTAGGAAACTTTGCCCCCGCTACTCCTCACTGGCTGACTGCTACTTCCTCTGTGCACACCGGCACCACTACTGGCCGTGGTGGTAGGCTGCAGTGGAGCTGGTGCTCTACACCGTGGCCGTTTGCCTTCACTGACACTGCTGCGACCCTGCTGCCTCCTGGGCAACCCACCGACTGTTTTGCTCGCTGCCAAGCTGACACCCTCTTCTCCTGATGATGCAGAAGCAATAGCCTGATGACGACGAGGCTGGTAAGTGCGATCAGCCTCATCATCATCAATTAGGGTCTCCGCCTCACTACTAGCCCCCTCGGCTGCGTGTGGGTCAGGAGACAGACCTGTCTCTAGACCGGCTACCGAGCCACTCTCCTCGCCAGTACTTCTTCGCCTGGCTGCTGAAAAGGCGGATGTCTCCCCCCGTTCCTGACCGCCCTCTGTTAGCTCTTCCTCACTGTACAGTGGGGCTGAGCCCACAGCATGCGATACTTCGCTTGGTGAGTGAACACCAAAGGACAGGGGCAGGTCGAGGACACGTGATTTCAGTGGGCTTGCTCCCGGGCCATGCCAACTAACGGTTGTGTCTGACGTACACACCGACCGTTGGCTGTAGGTGTCAGAGGTGACCTGGGAAGAGGAAGACGACCGAGCCAACCAATCGATGACGGCAGGGTTGTCGGTGGAGACACGACCGCTGGATGACACCTGGAGCACTGGCCTCTGGCTGCGACTAGTGCTGCCTTGACCCCTTCCTCTGCTGCCACGTCTGCTCGCTCCTAAAACATTGCCTCCTCTGCCACTCCTCTGCGTGTTGTCTGACATACTCTTTAATTCAACGATTCTGTGTCCCTGAGTAACAGTTCTGTGTCCCTGAGTAACAGTTCTGTGTCCCTGAGTAACAGTTCTGTGTCCCTGAGTAACAGTTCTGTGTCTGTCCCTGAGTAACAATTCTGTGTCCCTCAGTAACAATTCTGTGTCCCTCAGTAACAATTCTGTGTCCCTCAGTAACAATTCTGTGTCTGTCCCTGAGTAACAATTTTGTGTCCCTGAGTAACAGTTCTGTGTCCCTGAGTAATAGTTATGTGTCCCTGAGTAACAGTTCTGTGTCCCTCAGTAACAATTCTGTGTCTGTCCCTCAGTAACAATTCTGTGTCTGTCCCTCAGTAACAATTTTGTGTCCCTCAGTAACAATTCTGTGTCCCTCAGTAACAATTCTGTGTCCCTCAGTAACAATTCTGTGTCTGTCCCTGAGTAACAGTTCTGTGTCCCTGAGTAACAGTTCTGTGTCCCTCAGTAACAATTCTGTGTCCCTCAGTAACAATTCTGTGTCTGTCCCTGAGTAACAATTCTGTGTCCCTCAGTAACAATTCTGTGTCCCTCAGTAACAATTCTGTGTCCCTCAGTAACAATTCTGTGTCTGTCCCTGAGTAACAATTCTGTGTCTGTCCCTGAGTAACAGTTCTGTGTCCCTCAGTAACAATTCTGTGTCCCTCAGTAACAATTCTGTGTCCCTCAGTAACAATTCTGTGTCTGTCCCTGAGTAACAGTTCTGTGTCCCTGAGTAACAGTTCTGTGTCCCTCAGTAACAATTTTGTGTCCCTCAGTAACAATTCTGTGTCTCTCAGTAACAATTCTGTGTCCCTGAGTAACGATTATGTGTCCCTGAGTAACAGTTCTGTGTCCCTGAGTAACAATTATGTGTCCCTGAGTAACAATTCTGTGTCCCTGAGTAACAGTTCTGTGTCCCTCAGTAACAATTCTGTGTCTGTCCCTGAGTAACAATTTTGTGTCCCTCAGTAACAATTCTGTGTCTGTCCCTGAGTAACAGTTCTGTGTCCCTGAGTAACAGTTCTGTGTCTCTGAGTAACAGTTCTGTGTCCCTCAGTAACAATTCTGTGTCTGTCCCTGAGTAACAATTCTGTGTCCCTCAGTAACAATTCTGTGTCCCTCAGTAACAATTCTGTGTCTGTCCCTGAGTATCAGTTCTGTGTCCCTGAGTAACAGTTCTGTGTCCCTGAGTAACAGTTCTGTGTCCCTGAGTAACAGTTCTGTGTCCCTCAGTAACAATTCTGTGTCTGTCCCTGAGTAACAATTATGTGTCCCTCAGTAACAATTTTGTGTCCCTCAGTAACAATTCTGTGTCCCTCAGTAACAATTCTGTGTCTGTCCCTGAGTAACTGTTCTGTGTCCCTGAGTAACAGTTCTGTATCCCTGAGTAACAGTTCTGTGTCCCTCAGTAACAATTCTGTGTCTTTCCCTGAGTAACAATTCTGTGTCCCTCAGTAACAATTATGTGTCCCTCAGTAACAATTATGTGTCTGTCCCTCAGTAACAATTCTGTGTCCCTCAGTAACAATTCTGTGTCTGTCCCTGAGTAACAGTTCTGTGTCTGTCCCTGAGTAACAGTTCTGTGTCCCTGAGTAACAGTTTTGTGTCCCTCAGTAACAATTCTGTGTCTTTCCCTGAGTAACAGTTCTGTGTCTGTCCCTGAGTAAAAGTTATGTGTCCCTGAGTAACAGTTCTGTGTCCCTGAGTAACAGTTCTGTGTCCCTCAGTAACAATTCTGTGTCTTTCCCTCAGTAACAATTCTGTTTCTGTCCCTGAGTAACAGTTCTGTGTCTGTCCCTGAGTAACAGTTCTGTGTCTGTCCCTGAGTAACAGTTCTGTGTCCCTGAGTAACAGTTCTGTGTCCCTCAGTAACAATTCTGTGTCCCTCAGTAACAATTATGTGTCTCTCAGTAACAATTCTGTGTCTGTCCCTGAGTAACAATTCTGTGTCCCTGAGTAACGATTCTGTGCCCCGGAGTAACAGTTCTGTGTCCCTGAGTAACAGTTTTGTGTCCCTCAGTAACAATTCTGTGTCTGTCCCTGAGTAACAGTTCTGTGTCCCTGAGTAACAGTTCTGTATCCCTGAGTAACAGTTCTGTGTCCCTGAGTAACAGTTCTGTATCCCTGAGTAACAGTTCTGTGTCCCTCAGTAACAATTATGTGTCTGTCCCTCAGTAACAATTCTGTGTCCCTCAGTAACAATTCTGTGTCCCTCAGTAACAATTCTGTGTCTGTCCCTGAGTAACAGTTCTGTGTCCCTGAGTAACAATTCGGTGTCCCTGAGTAACAATTCGGTGTCCCTGAGTAACAATTCTGTGTCTGTCCCTGAGTAACAATTCTGTGTCCCTCAGTAACAATTCTGTGTCTGTCCCTGAGTAACAGTTCTGTGTCTGTCCCTGAGTAACAGTTCTGTGTCCCTGAGTAACAGTTCTGTGTCCCTCAGTAACAATTCTGTGTCTTTCCCTGAGTAACAGTTCTGGGTCTGTCCCTGAGTAAAAGTTATGTGTCCCTGAGTAACAGTTCTGTGTCCCTGAGTAACAGTTCTGTGTCCCTCAGTAACAATTCTGTGTCTTTCCCTAAGTAACAATTCTGTGTCTGTCCCTGAGTAACAGTTCTGTGTCTGTCCCTGAGTAACAGTTCTGTGTCCCTGAGTAACAGTTCTGTGTCCCTGAGTAACAGTTCTGTGTCCCTCAGTAACAATTATGTGTCTCTCAGTAACAATTCTGTGTCTGTCCCTGAGTAACAATTCTGTGTCCCTGAGTAACGGTTCTGTGTCCCTGAGTAACAGTTCTGTGTCCCTGAGTAACAGTTTTGTGTCCCTCAGTAACAATTCTGTGTCTGTCCCTCAGTAACAGTTCTGTGTCCCTCAGTAACAATTCTGTGTCTGTCCCTCAGTAACAATTCTGTGTCCCTCAGTAACAATTCTGTGTCCCTCAGTAACAATTCTGTGTCCCTCAGTAACAATTCTGTGTCTGTCCCTGAGTAACAGTTCTGTGTCCCTCAGTAACAGTTCTGTGTCCCTCAGTAACAATTCTGTGTCCCTCAGTAACAATTCCGTCTGTCCCTGAGTAACAATTATGTGTCCCTGAGTAACGATTCTGTGTCCCTGAGTAACAGTTCTGTGTCCCTGAGTATCAGTTCTGTGTCCCTGAGTAACAGTTCTGTGTCCCTCAGTAACAATTCTGTGTCCCTCAGTAACAATTCTGTGTCTGTCCCTGAGTAACAATTCTGTGTCCCTCAGTAACAATTTTGTGTCCCTCAGTAACAATTCTGTGTCTGTCCCTCAGTAACAATTCTGTGTCTGTCCCTCAGTAACAATTCTGTGTCCCTGAGTAACGATTATGTGTCCCTGAGTAACAGTTCTGTGTCCCTGAGTAACAGTTCTGTGTCCCTGAGTAACAGTTCTGTGTCCCTCAGTAACAATTCTGTGTCCCTCAGTAACAATTCTGTGTCTGTCCCTGAGTAACAATTCTGTGTCCCTCAGTAACAATTCTGTGTCTGTCCCAGAGTAAGAGTTCTGTGTCCCTGAGTAACAGTTCTGTGTCCCTGAGTAACAGTTCTGTGTCCCTCAGTAACAATTCTGTGTCTGTCCCTGAGTAACAATTCTGTGTCCCTCAGTAACAATTCTGTGTCCCTCAGTAACAATTCTGTGTCTGTCCCTGAGTAACAGTTATGTGTCCCTGAGTAACAGTTCTGTGTCCCTGAGTAACAATTATGTGTCCCTGAGTAACGATTCTGTGTCCCTGAGTAACAGTTCTGTGTCCCTGAGTAACAATTCGGTGTCCCTGAGTAACAATTCTGTGTCCCTGAGTAACAATTCTGTGTCTGTCCCTGAGTAACAATTCTGTGTCCCTCAGTAACAATTCTGTGTCCCTCAGTAACAATTCTGTGTCTGTCCCTGAGTAACAGTTCTGTGTCCCTCAGTAACAGTTCTGTGTCCCTCAGTAACAATTCTGTGTCTGTCCCTGAGTAACAATTCTGTGTCCCTGAGTAACAATTCTGTGTCCCTCAGTAACAATTCTGTGTCGGTCCCTCAGTAACAATTCTGTGTCTGTCCCTGAGTAACAATTCTGTGTCCCTGAGTAACGATTATGTGTCCCTGAGTAACAGTTCTGTGTCCCTGAGTAACAGTTCTGTGTCCCTGAGTAACAATTCTGTGTCCCTCAATAACAATTCTGTGTCTGTCCCTGAGTAACAATTCTGTGTCCCTCAGTAACAATTCTGTGTCCCTCAGTAACAATTCTGTGTCCCTCAGTAACAATTCTGTGTCGGTCCCTAACTAACAATTCTGTTTCTGTCCCTGAGTAACAGTTCTGTGTCCCTGAGTAACAGTTCTGTGTCCCTCAGTAACAATTCTGTGTCCCTCAGTAACAATTCTGTCTGTCCCTGAGTAACAATTACGTGTCCCTGAGTAACGATTCTGTGTCCCTGAGTAACAGTTCTGTGTCCCTGAGTAACAGTTCTGTGTCCCTCAATAACAATTCTGTGTCTGTCCCTGAGTAACAATTCTGTGTCCCTCAGTAACAATTATGTGTCTCTCAGTAACAATTCTGTGTCCCTCAGTAACAATTCTGTGTCTGTCCCTGAGTAACAGTTCTGTGTCTGTCCCTGAGTAACAGTTCTGTGTCCCTGAGTAACATTTCTGTGTCCCTGAGTAACAGTTCTGTGTCCCTCAGTAACAATTCTGTGTCCCTCAGTAACAATTCTGTGTCTGTCCCTGAGTAACAGTTCTGTATCTGTCCCTGAGTAACAGTTCTGTGTCCCTGAGTAACAATTATGTGTCCCTCAGTAACAATTCTGTGTCTCTCAGTAACAATTCTGTGTCCCTGAGTAACGATTCTGTGTCCCTGACTAACAGTTCTGTGTCCCTGAGTAACAGTTCTGTGTCCCTGAGTAATGTTCTGTGTCCCTCAGTAACAATTCTGTGTCCCTCAGTAACAATTCTGTGTCTGTCCCTGAGTAACAATTCTATGTCCCTCAGTAACAATTCTGTGTCTGTCCCTGAGTAACAGTTCTGTGTCCCTGAGTAACAGTTCTGTGTCCCTGAGTAACAGTTCTGTGTCCCTCAGTAACAATTCTGTGTCCCTCAGTAACAATTCTGTCTGTCCCTCAGTAACAATTTTGTGTCCCTCAGTAACAATTCTGTGTCCCTCAGTAACAATTCTGTGTCCCTCAGTAACAGTTCTGTGTCCCTGAGTAACAGTTCTGTGTCCCTCAGTAACAAGTCTGTGTCCCTGAGTAATAGTTCTGTGTCCCTCAGTAACAATTCTGTGTCTGTCCCTGAGTAACAACTCTGTATCCCTCAGTAACAATTATGTGTCCCTCAGTAACAATTCTGTGTCCCTGAGTAACAGTTCTGTGTCCCTGAGTAACAGTTCTGTGTCCCTCAGTAACAATTCTGTGTCCCTCAGTAACAATTCTGTGTCTGTCCCTGAGTAACAGTTCTGTGTCCCTGAGTAACAGTTCTGTGTCCCTGAGTAACAGTTCTGTGTCCCTCAGTAACAATTCTGTGTCTGTCCCTGAGTAACAATTCTGTGTCCCTCAGTAACTATTCTGTGTCCCTCAGTAACAATTCTGTGTCCCTCAGTAACAATTCTGTGTCTGTCCCTGAGTAACAGTTCTGTGTCTGTCCCTGAGTAACAGTTCTGTGTCCCTGAGTAACAGTTCTGTGTCCCTGAGTAACAATTCTGTGTCTGTCCCTGAGTAACAGTTCTGTGTCCCTGAGTAACAATTCTGTGTCTGTCCCTGAGTTACAGTTCTGTGTCCCTGAGTAACAATTCTGTGTCTGTCCCTGAGTTACAGTTCTGTGTCCCTGAGTAACAGTTCTGTGTCCCTAAGTAACGATTCTTTGTCCGTAAAGTCTCTGTGGCCCTAACTCTGTCCCTAATACAGAGAGGTCTGTCTCTCTTGAATGACCGGAGTCAAATGGAGAATTGTAAGATGGCCGCAATTTATTGCTCCACCATTACACAGTGCTGGCTGGCTGCTGATTGGCTAATGCGATCACATGTCATGAATGAATGCATTATGGGTCAGCGCGCCTTGTCTGTGCGCCTTCCCAGAGATCCCCGCTCCGTCGCCACACATGTCGCCGCCATTTTAGGAAAAATTTTGATTCGCGCATCCGAAGTATGCTAATTTTCGGATTCGACGCGAATCAAATTTTTCCTAATATTCAAAACGAATTCCACTTCGCCAAGTTCGATTCGCTCATCTCTATTGATAATGATTGGTGGGGGAAATTCCTCATCAGACACTGAAAACAATTTTGCGACTTTGCTCAGTGATGTGCAAACATGGCGTTTTATTTCAAATTTCCGTGTTTTTGGTTTGATTATATTATTGAATTAAATTTATTATTATGAATGATTATTTATTAAATTATAATTTCGTGTTTCAAATTGTAACATACCCGGGTTGTTTACTAGATTCTTGTTCGGACAGATTTCAGTGAGTTATTCCTAAAAATTACAGGCCTACAATAAAAAAAAAAACAACAAAATACATATTTCCATTCAAAAAAATGTACCGCTTTGAGCACAGAAATATGGACATAATCAGACCGCTAGGGAGGTTAACCTGTTTTTATGATCAATAAATACTGACCTTCCTGAAGTATCTACTTGGCTATAAATGGCACAGATTTGTGGAGGTGACACCTAAAAGTACGAGTCTGTATAAATTGTGACCCTAAACAGGGTAAAATTCCTGTGTGACCCGATATACCAATCAGATGAATGCCAGGATGAAGGTTCTGATTGACCTTCAGAGTTATGGGTTGTAAATGACAGAAGTCCATCCAATTCTGATCTTCTCTGATTGGACAACCAGGCGGCCAAGCGTTGTTATTCACATAAGAAAACAAAATCCTTATTGGTTCTGTTCATCGCACCACAAATGAGTTTATGATTGTTTGTGCTCTTTCCAGGTGATGTTATCTCGGGTCATCTCCTGATGTCATGGGGACCTCTTCCTCCTCATCCTCCTCCTCACAAGGTATGACTGCTGATCCTCACAATCCTTTCCAATGGATTCCTCCATCTCACATCTCCAGAGATTGGAATTAGATGATAGGCCACTAGATGGAGCTGATGATGAAAGGAAATAAACATATTATGGGGATTATTCATGAAGGTGATTTCATTTTTATAAATAGACCCCTAGGTTTTTGCATTCATCCATCAGAGAGGTAACACACCATCCTGGAAGAGGTCATGTGACATTATCACAGGGAAGCCAATCCCTCCATAGGATAAATGTACATATAGACATATTGGGGGGGATTTCCTTCCTCTTCTATATGCTCTTTGTAGCATTACCAGCTGCCAGTATAGACTTATCAGCTGTCATGTGTCAAAAATCATCCAATCAGGATGAATGTTTATGGTTGATGATTGTCCTCTCTGCAGGGTCGGCTCCTGATATCCTGAGAAAGGTCACACAAACCCCCGGGGATCTTCTCATATATTCTCTGGAGGATCTGAAAGGATGTGACTTCAAGAGATTTAGAAATAAATTGTCTGATTTCTCCTATGGAGGTAAACTTCCCATCCCCCGAGGAAAACTAGAAAATTCCGACTGTATCACCACCAAGGACATCCTGATAGACACATATGGAGAAGGGGCTCTGGATGTCACCATTAAAGTCTTTACACTGATCGGTCTGATGGGACCCGCAAATGACCTCCAGAAGAGGAGAGCCCAGAATGGTGAGTTCCCATCTATAATGACCATTTCCTACCAATTCCTGATCAATAATTGTGTGAGGAAGAATCAGGAATGTCATCCAGGGAAAGCCAGCAACCAGTCAGGAGCTTCCAACTGGATGAACCCCTTCCCGCTGACAGTATGGGGCCTCACAGAAGTGGGTCTTTATCCTGGGGGCCCCATATCTGTGTACCTGTCTTTGTGCTGGGAGCGCTGCACAGAGACTAGGATCTCATCAAGTGCCCCGGGTATCGTACTAATGATCGGGACCCGGGACTCCCACTTTCCGGTTACCTGATCACTATGATAGCCGCTGATTGGCAAACAAATTGATCAGTCATTGTGCAGCCCACCTCTATGTTTTATTTCTTTATGTATGGAGAGAAAGAAACATTGTATACATACAGGACACATTATATCATACATTGTATACATACAGGACACATTATATCATACATTGTATACATACAGGATACATTATATCATACATTGTATACATACAGGATACATTATATAATACATTGTATACATACAGGATCCATTATATCATACATTGTATACATACAGGACACATTATATAATACATTGTATACATACAGGATCCATTATATAATACATTGTATACATACAGGACACATTATATCATACATTGTATACATACAGGATCCATTATCCCAACAAATGAAGCCCAGTTTGTCCTGACAAGACGTGGTATGATCCACCTGAATACACAATGTAGTTGCATTGATATGTACAGATTTACTAACACAGATTATGATTGCATATTTGTGTTCAGGCATTAACATTTGTTTTACCCTCAGTCATTAAGGGGTTAAACAATCTTTCCTGAGGAAGTTTACAAAATAAAATAAATTTGGGTATCAAAATTGTGGATGAAGGAAAAGACTACGGAGTTCAGGAACATTCTGAAAGGGACACAGAGTAACAATTCTCCAGGATGCTGGCAGTCAGTCCCCATAACACAATGACATCACTCAGCATGCCGAGCAGAGCAATACAATTGCAGCCACTTACCTATTATACAGACCCTCCATATTTATAGATTTTTTAGAGTGATTCTTAACCGCTTCCATACGGGCACGTTTACCCCCTTCCTGCCCAGGCCATTTTTCAGGTTTCAGCGTTCTCACACTTTGAATGACAATTGCACGGTCATGCAACGCTGTACCCAAACTAAAATTGTATCATTTTCTTAGGCTGAGATGTATTCTGCTACATGTCTTTGGTGAAAATAAACCAAATTAGGATGTATTATTTAGTCTGTAGGAAAGTTACAGAGTTCACAAACTATGGGATAGATCTGAAAAATTTATCAATTCTGAAGTACTGAAAGCCAATCTAATTTCTTGAGGCCCAAAACATTAGAACAGTACAGATATCCCCCAAATGTCAGAACAGGACAGATATCCCCCCCAAATGTCAGGACAGTACAGATATCCCCCCCAAATGTCAGGACAGTACAGATATCCCCCAAATGTCAGGACAGTACAGATATCCCCCCCAAATGTCAGGACAGTACAGATATCCCCCAAATGTCAGAACAGTACAGATATCCCCCAAATGTCAGGACAGTACAGATATCCCCCAAATGTCAGAACAGGAGAGATATCCCCCCCAAATGTCAGGACAGTACAGATATCCCCCCCAAATGTCAGGACACATATCCCCCTGTGATGGAAGCATAGGCAGGACAGAACATACAAAGAAGATGGTAAGCACACAAAGCTTTATTGTACTATGTGTGGGAACTCACTTCTTAATGGTAGAGCTTTTTTAAAGCACACAGCGACTCACTTCTTTTTAAGGGTCTTTTTGCCCAATTTTATTTGAAAGAAAGTTAAAAAAAAATGCTTCCCACGCAGGGGTATCCACCATTAAGCAAAAACAACAAAGATTCAGCCTCCTGGCTTATACACAGTCTGATGTCTGTCTCCTGCAGACTCTTCCCAAATTATGGCTCTTACACACAGCTGGCCACTAGCACACAGCTAGTCTGGCTTCCACCTCTCCTTGGTGGAGCCCTTCTGACTCCTGTCTTCCAGGTGGAGCCCTCCTGACTCCGTCTGCCAGGGTGGAGCCCAGAACCATGGCCCGGCCTCCACAAAAAGGCCTGCATGCACCTGTGCAATTGTGAGATGGGGAAACAGCTCTCATTGTTTGAACACTAATTGAAGTAAATTAAAAACGTTCTGACTGCCATTGTGCAGTTTAGCCACAAGATGTTGCTGTTTTGTTCTAACAGTCTCAGACTGCATAGAGATTTCTTTATTCATGAAGGGGTGGGGTTTGAGACTTGGCGTGTGAACAGGAAAAAGGAGAGAGCAGCCATGCTTGAGAGAGAGAAGGGGGGCTGTGTGATCTGAGAATCTGATGCTATCCAGCTGTGAACACTGCCCTCCGTAATCAGAAATCCCATTGAGTGAAGCTGATGGTGTTCAAGACGCTAACCCTGTCCAAAGAGAGGCAGATTTGCTGGCATGAAGCTGATGAGGACAGAGGAGCAAAGCAACATACATTTCTGATAACATTGCATGATTAGTGGAGAGACTTTTGATCTGTTCAGAGTCATCAGCGGCTGCAATACAGACCCGGGTCGGTAAGATCGTGCACGCACCTCATTTCATTGTTGGCGCCTATAACACTGAGTCCAGGCCTATAGTCTGTTAGGGTTTCTGTGTCAGGCCACAAGTGTTATTGCTGATCATTGGAAGGACTCCACAACTTAAAGTGACATTTCACAGTGGAGAACTGATAAAATCCTACAAACTCAAGCCAGAGTGGTGTTTTGCTCAGAAGGAATACTCAGGCACGTGCTACAGGACCAGTTATGGGAGGGGGAATACTGTAGATTTGTGTAAGATTGTAAGCTGTTGTGCTGCACTGCAGGCTAGCCCATACCGTACACCCATACACTGATTCCTGCTCTGTAGGGTAATAACAGGTAAGGTGTGGCAGCTTAGTTGTGCCCCCCAGTATGTAAATTACTACACCTTCTACCTTCATCCATCAGAAGGCACTGTACTGTGCAGCACAAGGGTCTCAGCCAGGCTGGGTGTATGTAAATATTTGTATGTTCCCAGCATTTGGGGTTGTGTATATTTGCCACATCTAAGTAAAAATTCTGTTGTGGGAAAAGCTGGTGTTGCTTTCCTCGTTCATGACTTCACTGTATCCTGGGGAGCCCACCCCCGTACACAGCTTACACAATCAGCGCGCCGACTGCTCTTAAAACATGGGCCCAGGACTGGAGACTTCCACCATGGCAGGATACTGCACTGCCATATACCCCCCCTTTGTTTTGATCCCATAGGGGGCAGAACACACAAACCCAAACTCTTTAATTTGGCACCTCTGTGCCAGCTGTCACCCATATGAGTCCATTCCTGACTGATATTGCTTTCAAAGGGAAACTTTCCTTCCTGTCTTATGAGGTGACTTTCCCTGTGTTCTCCTACTATACGGACGTGGGCTCTATAAAGACATGGTGCCTTGTGACGGGTACAGTTCCAAAAGCGTTGCCTCTCTATTTTCCTTGGGGCCACCCAAGTCACCTTCCCATTAAGAACTTCCAAAACTTGGTACCTTTCTGAGGATGAGGTTGACGCCTGAGTTTTAGGTGTCGGATAACATTAAAGCTACGCTGCACTTTCAACAGCCGGTTTCCCCTTTACATTTGAAGGGGTCACGCTTTTAAACACAAAAAAGTGTGGGCTCTTTTATTGGGGTTACCTTAGACCCTCTCTGCATGCTATGTACAGGCATCTTCTTACTGACCAAACTTAGCTCTGCTTGTTCCCCCCCGTACACTGCATGCTTCCTCTTGTCACTGACATTCTCAGACAACAGCAATGTCCTACTCTCCTTCTGAAGGACAGACCAATTGTCTTGCCCTTCAGATGTTTTTATGTCAGGGGTCCCCTTTAAATAATCCACTTCCTTCAAGTTTTCCCTCGGGGCAGATAAGCCATTTAAAGTTTCCCTTCCCCGAGCACCCTCCTAAACCTGTAGGGGGCGTAATTCTACTGCCACCTCTAGCTCCACTGTGTCTACCACATCATTACCCGCCACATCACGTGTTTCGGGGTTATCCGCACGCATGTCCACATAACCTTCAGGTCCATCATTAGGCCTATGATCACCCACAGAAACTAAATGATCGACATTTACCAGTGCCTCGCACTTTTCCTCATCATATTTTACAACATTTACCAGTGCCTCGCACTTTTCCTCATCATATTTTACAACATTTACCAGTGCCTCGCACTTTTCCTCATCATATTTTACAACATTTATCAGTGCCTCGCACTTTTCCTCATCATCATAAATATCAACATTTACAAGGGCCTTGCATTTTTCCTCATGGTCAGAAACATCCACACCTTTGTCAGAACTCATTTCAATGTTTGGCAGGGCAGTGTCTGGAGACTAAGCGCACACAGCGGAGTGGTTGTCTCCCATGGCAACGTCACTATTCACCTTCTCCACGGGCACATGAACCTCTTCCAGCAATGGTCCTGACCGTCATAACATAATTCTACATTTGGTTTACTGACCCCAATCACTTGATTTGTGCCGTCTGACACTTCCACCAACACCAGCTCATTTGGTATCACGCTATTCATTACCACGCCTTTAGATCCTTTCTGGGTTGAGGGCACAATCTCTGCTATGTGCTCAATCTCACTTGGCCCATCCATATTGGGAGGGAGACCATCTGCAGCAACAGCGAGTGGCCCCTTGTCTATAAGCTGCTCTGCAGTCCCTCCATTTAGCACAGCAGAAGTCATGTCCAATCCACTGTTAGAGACAGAGGTCCCTTCCAACAAAGCCAAAAGGTTTTCAGCCCATCTGTCCCAGTCTACTTTCTCCGCACTCCCATCAGAGGTACTACGCAGTACCGCACCAACTGCCGGAGGAGACACAGGACAGAGTGGCTCAGCAGACACATCACACACACACATATCACTTTTCTTCAAATTAAACTGTGGCCCTAAATTTTTAACCTCAACAGGTTGCAATACCACACCCTCACCACCGTACTCTGATGGCGCTTCAGTCAACTCAGGAGCACTTCCATACATTCTACGGTCAGTACTGACAGACTCCGCTCACCCATTATCACCATCATACATTCTACTGTCAGTACTGACAGACTCCGCTCACCCATTATCACCATCATACATTCTACGGTCAGTACTGACAGACTCCGCTCACCCATTATCACCATCATACATTCTACATTCATACATTCTGAATCCTGGCCCTCCACCTCCCTCACCCGCTCAACACCCTCCCACTTCCACGTCCTACTGCAACCCCCGCAACTTAGTATCTGCCCCCCTGCTCCCTAAAATCTCCCCCCCGTTTTCATGTGCACTCCTGAACGCCCGTTCGGTGTGCAACAAGCTTACCGCCATCCACGACCTCTTTGTTTCCCGCTCCCTCAACCTCCTGGCGATCACGGAAACCTGGATCCAGCCCACTGACTCTACCTCCCCTGCTGCACTCTCCTATGGAGGTCTCACCTGGACCCACTCACCCAGGCCTAACGGTCGTAAAGGTGGTGGGGTTGGTCTGCTCCTGTCACCGCTGAGCACCTTCCGAGTCCTCCCAAACCCCCCCTCCCTATCCTTCTCCTCCTTCGAGGCCCACTGCGTCCGACTATTCTCCCCAACCCCCCTGAAGATTGCTGTGATATACCGGCCTCCTGGATCCATACCCCGCTTCCTGGATGACTTCTCCTCCTGGCTACCCTTCTTCCTCTCCTCTGAGCTACCCACCATAATTCTTGGGGATTTCAACATCCCTGTCAACCTCGACAACCCGGACACAGCCCGTCTCCTCCACCTAACCTCCTCCTTTGCACTTGCACAGTGCATACAATCCACCACCCACTCCGACGGAAATATCCTGGATCTTGTCTTCTCCAACCGCTGCGCTCCCCACAACCTCACTAACACCCCCTTCCCTCTCTCTGACCACAACCTGATCACCTTCTCTATCTCCTCGTCCTCCAACGCCTACCCCTCCAAATGTCACACTACTACCAGCCGTAACCTCCGCAACCTTAACCCTGCCTCCCTCCACTCTGCAGCTGATCAACTCCACGACCGCATCCTCCCCCTGTCCTGCCCCGACTTGGCTTTGACCGCCTACAACAATGCGCTCTCAACAGCCCTTGACTCACTAGCGCCTTTAACCACACGCAACATCAGACCCCGACCGCTCCAGCCCTGGCAGACTGATCACACCAAAACCCTCAAACGACAAAGTCGTGCCCTAGAGCGACTATGGCGCAAAACCAAATCCAAACAAGCCTTCACCCGCTACAAATCTGCCTTCCGCACCTACACCTCCTCCCTCCATGCTGCCAAACAGGCTTACTTCTTGACCCTCATCAAGACCCTCTCCTCCAATCCTCGCCGACTCTTCTCTGCCTTCAACTCTCTACTCTCTCCACCCCCACCTCCACCCAGCACCTCACTCACTGCCCTTGAGATTGCCAATCACTTCAAAAACAAAATTGACACAATTCGCAAGGACATTGCCGCAACTCACACGCCCTCTCAACCTGTCCCCTCTCACACAGCTACCCCCTTATCCCCCCTCCCCCTCGACATAACCCGCAGGGACTTCGTCGCTGCTCAAACTCTCTCCAACCCCCTTCACCCTCACTCAGCTACCCCCTCATCACCCCTCTCCCACGGCCCCACCACTGCTCTGACCTCCTCTTCCACCCCACCCTACATTCCTCATACTGAAGCTCCCCCAACACTCCACACCTTTGACCTTACTACCATCGAGGAAGTCTCCAAGACCCTCTCTGATGCCCGCCTCACCACCTGCCCCCTCGACCCTATCCCCTCACAACTCCTACGACCTTCCTCCTCCTCCATCCTACGCTCCCTCACCCACATCTTCAATCTCTCCCTCTCCTCAGGCACTTTCCCCTCCCCTCTGAAACATGCACACATCACCCCCATACTTAAAAAGCCCTCCCTGGACCCCAATGACCCGAACAACCTCAGACCCATCTCCCTGCTCCCATTTACATCTAAACTCCTCGAGCGCCTAGTCTACACCCGCCTATGCTCTCACCTCAACGACAACAACCTCCTCGATCCCCTACAGTCCGGCTTCCGTCCCCTACACTCCACCGAAACTGCCTTACTCAAACTCTCCAACGACCTGCTAACCGCCAAAGCTAATGGCCACTATTCAGTGCTCCTACTCCTTGACCTCTCTGCGGCCTTCGACACAGTCGACCACCCCCTCCTCCTCAAAAAACTACACTCCCTCGGCCTCAGAGATTCTGCTCTCTCCTGGATCTCATCCTACCTGTCAGAACGCTCTTTCAGCGTTACCTATAATGCTACCACCTCCCCCTCACTCCCCCTCTCTGTTGGGGTCCCTCAAGGCTCTGTCCTCGGGCCCCTTCTCTTCTCCATCTATACCTCCTCCCTTGGCCAACTCATACACTCCCACGGCTTCAACTACCACCTCTATGCCGACGACACACAAATCTATCTCTCAACCCCCCACCTCACCCCCTTGGTCTCAGCCCGAATCACACACCTACTGAGCGACATATCAGACTGGATGTCGCTCCACTTCCTTAAATTGAACCTCTCCAAAACCGAGTTTCTTGTCTTCCCCCCAGCCCGGACACCACCCCCCATTGATTTCTCCGTCACATCCAACAACGCTACCATCAAACCCGCCCTGCAGGCCAGAGTACTGGGTGTCATTCTGGACTCCAACCTATCCTTCCAGCCCCAAGTCCAATCTTTAACAAACTCGTGCAGACTCCACCTCCGCAACATCGCCAAAATCCGCACGTTCCTAACCCCAGAAACCACTAAACAGCTCATCCACTCCCTCATCATATCACGACTCGACTACTGCAACTCCCTCCTCACTGGCCTGCCTCGCCACTGGCTATCCCCTCTTCAGTCCATCCTGAACACGGCTGCCAGACTCATTCACCTTTCCAACCGCTCTGTCTCCGCCACCCCCCTCTGCCAATCCCTCCACTGGCTTCCGATTGCGCAACGGATCAAATTCAAAATCCTAACGCTGACGTACAAAGCTGTCCACCATACTGCCCCGAACTACATCACTGACCTAATATCCAAGTACCGCCCAGCACGCACACTCCGCTCCTCACAAGACCTCCTTCTCTCTAGTTCCCTGGTCTCCTCCTCCCATGCCCGCCTCCAGGACTTCTCCAGGGTGTCACCCATCCTCTGGAACTCCCTGCCCCAACCCATCAGATTATCACCTACTCTCCTCTCCTTTAGGCGCACCCTGAAAACCCATCTCTTCAGGGAAGCCTACACCACCCCCTGCTAACTTGCCTCCCTCCTCCACTCTTCCTACCACTCCATCCCCCACAGCTATCTCCTCCTGTGCCACCACCCCCTCCCTCCTAGATTGTAAGCTCGAAAGAGCAGGGCCCTCGATCCCCTCATGTTTTGCATTGTATTGTTCTGTCACATGTTCTGTCTCCCTTTGTAATGTACAGCGCTGAGCGAACTATTGGCGCTTTATAAATACTGTATAATAATAATAATACGGTCACTACTGGCAGACTCCGTTCACCCATTATCACCATCATACATTCTACGGTCAGTACTGACAGACTCCGTTCACCCATTATCACCATCATACATTCTACGGTCAGTACTGACAGACTCCGTTCACCCATTATCACCATCATACATTCTATGGTCAGTACTGGCAGACTCCGTTCACCCATTATCACCATCATACATTCTATGGTCAGTACTGGCAGACTCCGTTCACCCATTATCACCATCATACATTCTATGGTCAGTACTGGCAGACTCCGTTCACCCATTATCACCATCATACATTCTATGGTCAGTACTGGCAGACTCCGTTCACCCATTATCACCATCATACATTCTATGGTCAGTACTGGCAGACTCCGTTCACCCATTATCACCATCATACATTCTATGGTCAGTACTGGCAGACTCCGTTCACCCATTATCACCATCATACATTCTACGGTCAGTACTGACAGACTCCGCTCACCCATTATCACCATCATACATTCTATGGTCAGTACTGAGACTCCGTTCACCCATTATCACCATCATACATTCTACGGTCAGTACTGGCAGACTCCGTTCACCCATTATCATCATCATACATTCTATGGTCAGTACTGAGACTCCGTTCACCCATTATCACCATCATACATTCTATGGTCAGTACTGGCAGACTCCGTTCACCCATTATCACCATCATACATTCTACGGTCAGTACTGACAGACTCCGTTCACCCATTATCACCATCATACATTCTATGGTCAGTACTGGCAGACTCCGTTCACCCATTATCACCATCATACATTCTATGGTCAGTACTGGCAGACTCCGTTCACCCATTATCACCATCATACATTCTATGGTCAGTACTGGCAGACTCCGTTCACCCATTATCACCATCATACATTCTATGGTCAGTACTGGCAGACTCCGTTCACCCATTATCACCATCATACATTCTATGGTCAGTACTGGCAGACTCCGTTCACCCATTATCACCATCATACATTCTATGGTCAGTACTGGCAGACTCCGTTCACCCATTATCACCATCATACATTCTACGGTCAGTACTGACAGACTCCGCTCACCCATTATCACCATCATACATTCTATGGTCAGTACTGAGACTCCGTTCACCCATTATCACCATCATACATTCTATGGTCAGTACTGGCAGACTCCGTTCACCCATTATCACCATCATACATTCTATGGTCACTACTGACAGACTCCACATTATCACCATCATACATTCTATAGTCAGTACTCACAGACTCCACATTATCACCATCATACATTCTTTGGTCAGTACTGACAGCCGCCATTAATCCATTATCGCCATCATACATTCTATGGTCAGTACTGAGACTCCGTTCACCCATTATCACCATCATACATTCTATGGTCACTACTGAGACTCCGTTCACCCATTATCACCTTGAGCATTTTCAAATATTTCAGTTTTAGCATTTAACTTATCACTTGGTTCAAGTACGCTCTTGTCTACAGCAGCACCATAGTTGTCCCAGGCAACCTCTGGCTCCAACACACAGAGCTCCCAGGAGGTTTCCATGGACACCTTTTACAGCCCTGGATACTGTTGCCAAGGGCAACAACAGATCTTTAATCATATTCACCTCAACACTGTTATCTTTAGTGAGCTGTGCTAGCTCATCACCAACCATAACCTTACATTTACCAACAGTAACACTTTTGTCAGCATGACCATCAGCATTCTCATTGCATATAGACATGACTGTGGCTTTTGCTGGTAGTCCCTGGCTATTACCCAGCTGTGCAGCCTGTGAGCCATGCTTCACAGCACCCTCTCTCTTTAAAGGGGCACTATTTGCTGTTTTAGCAGCTCCATAGCTGACCTGGGAAATCCTCTGCTCCGTCACTGCGGGCTCCTGGGAGGTTTCCCTGGGCATCTCTGCAGCACCTGGAACTAGGGAACACGGTGACAGGACAGTTTTGGTCACCCCTAGTCTAATTTCACCAGCCATCTGCTGGATTATAGCAGGCACCTGCAGAGTCCCCATGTCCTTTTCCATATTTAGTCCTACTAATCGTTGGGCTTCTCCCTGTGCCTCCCCACTACTCAGGATAGCACCCAGCAGCCAGTCCATGTCCATCTGTATTGTGGAACTCCCTGAAGGACACATTCTCACTTCCTTGGACTCAGTCCCACAACCTGAAACAGTCTTACCATTTCCTGCAGCAGGTGTCATAGCCTTCACTTGAGTACGTAGTCTCTCCTCTGTGGTGTCTCCACAGGCTGACTTCCTATGTGGTCACGGGGCAACACTGCAGCCATTCCGGACCCACTTACACCCCCTGCAGGTAAAACCAGATCCCTGTTGCTAGGGGTAACAGTAGACTCGCTCTCAAAAGGCAATTGGCTATACCTCATGTAGAATGCAGACTGTTGTGCCCTCTGTTCAGGGCCGAACACTTCACCTAAGCGGCAATAACACAAAACCTTGTATTTCTCTGGCTTTCTGATCCCTTGGCCTTCCAGTGACACCTCTCCCAACCTGGAGCATTGCTGGCCAGCCATGACACGCTGAACTTCCCCTCGAAGAAGGATTTCCTCTTTAAAGGTGTAGTAGTCATCCTGGGACCAATCCATCAAATTATTACCGGAACGCTGTCGGTAATAATTGTTGCAGCAATTCTGGCCACCGGTCCCTAAGCCATTTTCTCTGTGTAGCGCCTTTTTCAAAGAAGTCCCCAACCTCCTCTGTAGGTAGCATGGGTTGCATGTAATCAAAGGCTCAGAACTCAGCACCGCTCACCATAGACTTTACATTGCAGGTATTGCTACGAGCAACTACACTTCTCTCAAACTTGTGGTCAGCCTTTCGCTCATTCCTTGCACTCAGAGCCAGCTTGCCAAACACAGATGCAGTCCTTTGCTTTGCAACTTTGCAATGGAGGCTGAGACAAAGGGCATTCAGAGACAGCGTGCCCCCACTCCCTGCACCACAAGCATCGCTCTTGCCAGCGTGTCTTGTCCAGGCTCCCCACATTGCAGCCTTTTTCCAGTTTAGAACTCTGCACATTCATAGCTGCTCTCTTTTTACCAGTGTTGCCAGGGGCAACAACATGCACTTCCCACTGTGGCAACCTCTGTTCATCCATGTATGGGGCTCGTTCTGGGGATAACAATCCCTCCAGCCACACGGCTCTGTCTCTCATTTCAGGAAATCTTGCTTCTTTGCTTTGAACGCACCATCTTCACAGTCACTTCACAACACTTTTGCACAGTCCAACCACAAAGGAATGAAGCACTGTCTCTTTAAGGCAGGTTCTCCTCACCTGCACACACAAATTGTGCTGTCCATTGCACAGAAACACAGTTCATATAACTGATGAACTTACTTCTTTTGCAGGGATCTCCAATTCTGCCCCCTGCATCCGCCACCATATGTGGGAACTCGCTTCTTAATGGTAGAGCTTTTTTAAAACCCAGCAACTCGCTTCTTTTTAAGGGCCTTTTTGCCCAATTTTTTTTTAAAGAAAGTTCAAAAAATGCTTCCCACGCAGGGGAAAAACAACAAAGATTTAGCCTCCTGGCTTGTACGCAGTCTGATGTCTGTCTCCTGCAGACTCTTCACAAATTATGGCTCTCACACACAGCTAGTCTGGCTTCCACCTCTCCTTGGTGGAGCCCTCCTGACTCCTGTCTTCCGTGTGGAACCCTCCTGACTCCATCTGCCAGGGTGGAGCCCAGAACCATGGCCCGGCCTCCACAAAAAGGCCTGCACGCACCTGTGCAATCAGCGCGCTGGCTGCTCTCAAAACATGGGCCCAGGACTGGAGACTTCCACCATGGCAGGATACTGCACTGCCACATATGAAAGACACTCAATCAGGACAGTCCATGGCACTCTGCAACATACAGCTTGTAGGGACACTCATGATAAGCGGGCTCACATGGACTCAGCGGGACTTTGGCTGGAGGACTGACCTCAGCAAAGCTCCCACACAGCTTTCTAGAACCACAGCAGGCTCACGGGGACTCAGCGGGACTTTGGCTGCGGGTCTGATATCCCCCAAATGTCAGGACACTACAGATATCCCCCAAATGTCAGGACAGTACAGATATCCCCCAAATGTCAGGACAGGACAGATATCCCCCAAATGTCAGGACAGTACAGATATCCCCCAAATGTCAGGACAGGACAGATATCCCCCTGTGACAGAAGCATAGACAGGACAGAACACACAAAGAAGATGGTAAGCGCACAAAGCTTTATTGTACTATGAAAGATACTCAATCAGGACAGTTCATGGCACTCCGTAACATACGGCTTGCAGGGACACTTGCGATAAGTGGGCTCACGGGGACTCAGTGGGACTTTGGCTGGGGGTCTAACCTCAGCACATCTCCCACACAGCTTTCAAGGGAAAACATCAGGCTCACGGCCACCCAGCGGGACCTAGGCTGTGGGGTCTGGCCTCAGCACAGCTCCCACACAGCTTTCTAGGGAAAACATCAGGCTCACGGGGACTCAGCAGGACTTTGGCTGGGGGTCTGACCTCAGCACAGCTCCCACACAGCTTTCTAGGACAATAGCAAGCTCACGGGGACTCAGCGGGACTTTGGCTGGGGGTCTGACCTCAGCACAGCTCCCACACAGCTTTCTAGGGACAACATCAGGCTCATGGGCACCCAGCGGGACCTAGGCTGTGGGGTCTGGCCTCAGCACAGCTCCCACACAGCTTTCTAGGGACAACATCAGGCTCACGGGGACTCATCAGGACCTTGGCGATGGGGTCTGATTCAGGTAGCGATGGCTCAAGCCCTCAGTGGGGCAGTCCAGTAGCTATAATCCGGGCACGCCATGGGGCAGTTTAAACAAGGGCGGTCTGAGCACACAATAGGGGCAGTTCATGGCTTCTAGGGACACTCACAATAGGTGGCTTGCGGGCGCTCAGCAGCAGGCGGCTTCCAGGAAGGTAGGTGGCTTGCAGACACTCACAGTTCCAGCAGGGATGTCCTGGCTCACAGCAGGCGACAGAAAGGGGGGGTGAACCTCCTCATCACACAGCAGAGCGGATAACCCTGGCCCCAGAGTATTAGGCAGGGTATAAGGGGGCCCACAGCAAAGTAGTTCTAGCACATAGCACAGCGGGTAATCCGGGCCCCAGAGTATCAGGCAGGGTATTGTGGGGTCCACAGCAAAGCAGTTCTAGCACACAGCACAGCGGGTAATCCGGGCCCCAGAGTATTAGGCAGGGTATCCGGGAGTCCACAGTGAAGCAGTTCCAGCACACAGCACAGTGGGTACTCCCAACCCTGGAGTATTTAGCAGGGTGGCAGCGGATAATAGTCCTGACCTTTGGGGGGGTTGGTCTCCTGCAGGGTGCCCAGAGATTACATCGGCGGAGGTCCGGTCCCCACCAAGACCTCCTATGACAGCGATGGTGGCAGGCAGAGAGAGCAAATCTGGATCCCGCGCCGGCCTTTTAAAGCCGGGAAGGATGCTTCCGGGTTGCCCCGGCCGGCCCAATGCCGAGTTGCCTGGGCAACGAGGCATGCCCCCTTGACTCGGGCCTTGCTCACTTTGTCACTGGTGGGCACAGAGCGCAGGAAGCCCAGTGCCCGAGCTGCGTCCACTGGGGGCGCACGGAGACCTCCCAGTGCCCCCCTGCCGGGGTCTCCTGGCGGGGGGGTTACAGCTCCTCCGGCTAGATTGCCAGGGGGCTGTGATCCTCGCTGCAGGGGTCCCCTCCCTCCATCCTGCACAGCCTGCTTCAAAGGCTGTGTGCAGGATGAGAGGATGCAGCGAGGGGGGAAGTAAGCAGGGAAAGCGGGCACATCGTAACAACCCCAAATGTCAGAACAGTACAGATATCCCCCAAATGTCAGGACAGTACAGATATCCCCCAAATGTCAGGACAGGACAGATATCAGCTAAATGTGAGGACAGGAGAGCTATCCCCCAAATGTCAGGACAGTACAGATATCCCCTAAATGTCAGGACAGGACAGATATCCCCCAAATGTCAGAACAGTACAGATATCCCCCAAATGTCAGGACAGTACAGATATCCCCCAAATGTCAGAACAGGACAGATATCCCCCAAATGTAAGAACAGTACAGATATCCCCCAAATGTCAGGACAGGACAGATATCCCCCAAATGTCAGGACAGTACAGATATCCCCCAAATGTCAGGACAGGACAGATATCCCCCTGTGACAGAAGCATAGACAGGACAGAACACACAAAGAAGATGGTAAGCGCACAAAGCTTTATTGTACTATGAAAGATACTCAATCAGGACAGTTCATGGCACTCCGTAACATACGGCTTGCAGGGACACTCGCGATAAGTGGGCTCACGGGGACTCAGTGGGACTTTGGCTGGGGGTCTAACCTCAGCACATCTCCCACACAGCTTTCAAGGGAAAACATCAGGCTCACGGCCACCCAGCGGGACCTAGGCTGTGGGGTCTGGCCTCAGCACAGCTCCCACACAGCTTTCTAGGGACAACATCAGGCTCACGGGGACTCAGCAGGACTTTGGCTGGGGGTCTGACCTCAGCACAGCTCCCACACAGCTTTCTAGGACAATAGCAAGCTCACGGGGACTCAGCGGGACTTTGGCTGGGGGTCTGACCTCAGCACAGCTCCCACACAGCTAGGGACAACATCAGGCTCATGGGGACTCAGAAGGACCTTGGCTATGGGGTATGGCCTCAGCACAGCTCCCACACAGCTTTCTAGGGACAACATCAGGCTCACGGGGACTCATCAGGACCTTGGCGATGGGGTCTGATTCAGGTAGCGATGGCTCAAGCCCTCAGTGGGGCAGTCCAGTAGCTATAATCCGGGCACGCCATGGGGCAGTTTAAACAAGGGTGGTCTGAGCACACAATAGGGGCAGTTCATGGCAAGGGTGGTCTGGGCACACAATAGGGGCAGTTCACGGCTTCTAGGGACACTCACAATAGGTGGCTTGCAGACGCTCAGCAGCAGGCGGCTTCCAGGAAGGTAGGTGCCTTGCAGACACTCACAGTTCCGGCAAGGATGTCCTGGCTCACAGCAGGCGACAGAAAGGGGGGGTGAACCTCCTCATCACACAGCACAGCGGATAACCCTGGCCCCAGAGTATTAGGCAGGGTATAAGGGGGCCCACAGCAAAGCAGTTCTAGCAGACAGCACAACGGGTAATCCGGGCCCCAAAGTATTAGGCAGGGTATCGGGGGGCCCACAGCGAAGCAGTTCCAGCACACAACACAGTGGGTACTCCCAACCCTGGAGTATTTAGCAGGGTGGAAGCATATAATAGTCCTGACCTTTTGGGGGGTTGGTCTCCTGCAGAGTGCCCAGAGATTACATCGGCGGAGGTCCGGTCCCCACCCAGACCTCCCACGACAGCGATGGTGGCAGGCAGAGAGAGCGAGGCCGAATCCCGCACCAGACTTTTAAAGCCGGGAAGGATGCTTCCGGGTTGCCCCAGCAACGGCCGGCCCAATGCCGCATTGCCGGGGCAACGAGGCACGCCTCACACTGCATTGCTGGAGCAACAAAGCACGCCCCCTTGACTCGGGCCGTGCTCACTTTGCCAGTGGCGGGCACAGAGCGCAGGAAGCCCTGTGCCCGAGCTGCGTCCACTGGGGGCACGCGGATACCTCCCGGTGGCCCCCTGCCGGGTTCTCCTGGCGGAGGGTTACAGTTCCTCTGGCTAGATTGCCGGGGGGCTGCGATCCTCGCTGCAGGGGTCCCCCTCCCCCATCCTGCACAGCCTGCTTCAAAGGCTGTGTGCAGGATGAGAGGATGCGGCGAGGAGGGAGGGAGGGGGGAGCGAGCAGGGACAGTGGGCACACCGTAACACCCCCAAATGTCAGAACAGTACAGATATCCCCCAAATGTCAGAACAGTACAGATATCCCTGAAATGTCAGGACAGTACAGATATCCCCCAAATGTCAGGACAGTACAGATATCCCCCAAATGTCAGGACGGTACAGATATCCCACAAATGTCAGGAAAGGACAGATATCCCCAGAATGTCAGAACGGTACAGATATCCCCCAAATGTCAGGACGGTACAGATATCCTCCAAATGTCAGGACAGTACAGATATCCCCCAAATGTGAGGACAGGACAGATATCCCCCAAATGTCAGAACGGTACAGATATCCCCCAAATGTCAGGACAGTA
The DNA here is from genome assembly GCF_062004578.1 of Staurois parvus. Taxonomy (NCBI): domain Eukaryota; kingdom Metazoa; phylum Chordata; class Amphibia; order Anura; family Ranidae; genus Staurois; species Staurois parvus. The sequence goes on from NW_028318832.1 coordinate 172,669, forward strand.
CAGATATCCCCCAAATGTCAGGACAGTACAGATATCCCCCAAATGTCAGGACGGTACAGATATCCCCCAAAAGTCAGGACAGTACAGATACCCCTCAAATGTCAGGACGGTACAGATATCCCCCAAATGTCAGGACGGTACAGATATCCCCCAAATGTCAGAACGGTACAGATATCCCCCAAATGTCAGGACGGTACAAATATCCTCCAAATGTCAGGACGGTAAAGATATCCTCCAAATGTCAGGACAGTACAGATATCCCCCAAATGTGAGGACAGGACAGATATCCCCCAAATGTCAGAACGGTACAGATATCCCCCAAATGTCAGGACAGTACAGATATCCCCCAAATGTCAGGACGGTACAGATATCCCCCAAAAGTCAGGACAGTACAGATACCCCTCAAATGTCAGAACGGTACAGATATCCCCCAAATGTCAGGACGGTACAGATATCCCCCAAATGTCAGAACGGTACAGATATCCCCCAAATGTCAGGACGGTACAGATATCCCCCAAATGTCAGGACGGTACAGATATCCCCCAAATGTCAGGACGGTACAGATATCCCCCAAATGTCAGAACGGTACAGATATCCCCCAAATGTCAGGACGGTACAGATATCCCCCAAATGTCAGGACAGTACAGATATCCCCCAAATGTCAGGACAGTACAGATATCCCCCAAATGTCAGGACTAGAGATGAGCGAATCGAACCAGGCGAACCGGAATTCGAGTCGAATTTCAGGAAATATTCGATTCGCGGCGAAACCGAAATTTTGCCTACTTCGGGTGCGCGAATCGAACATTTCCCGATCAGCCGGCAAAAGTGTCCCTGCAGTGAGCTCCGCTATTTCTGACAGTTCTCTGACAGAAGGAACACATGTTTAGCGGTTGAAACATTGTATCTATTAGTTTACATTTAGGATACAGATGTTTCAACCGCTGTACATGTGAAGAAGCTGTGAGAGAACTGTCAGAAATAGAGGAACTCTGCACATACACTTTTTGCCGGCTTGGAATTATTCTTCTTTTCATCCTACTTCTTCTTCTTCTTCTTCTTCATCCTCATCCTCATCCTCTTCTTCTGAGGATGAGGATGAGGATGAAGAAGAAGAAGAAGCAGTAGGATGAAAATAAGAATAATTCCAAGCCGGCAAAAAGTGTATGTGCAGAGTTCCTCTATTCTGCAGATACACTTAGAGGAACTCTGCACATACACTTTTTGCCTGTTTGGAATTAATCTTATTTTCATCCTACTTCTTCTTCTTCTTCTTCTTCTTTATCCTCATCCTCAGAAGAAGAAGAAGAGGATGAAGAAGAAGAAGAAGAAGAAGAGGATGAGGATGAAGAAGAAGAAGAAGAAGAAGTAGGATGAAAATAAGATTAATTCCAAGCCGGCAAAAAGTGTATGTGCAGAGCTCCTCTAAGTGTATCTGCAGAGCTCCTCTAAGTGTATCTGCAGAGCTCCTCTAAGTGTATCTGCAGAATAGAGGAACTCTGCACATACACTTTTTGCCGGAAACCGCTGTATGGAGGGAATGTCATGGAACTGTCAGAAATAGACTATTAATGACAGTTCTGGGACTGTCCTTCCATGCAGCGGTTGAAACATTGTATGTATTTGTTTCCATAAATGGATCCATTTATGGAAACAAATACATACAATGTTTCAACCGCTGTATGGAAGGACAGTCCCAGAACTGTCATAAATAGTCTATTTCTGACAGTTCTATGACATTCCCTCCATACAGCGGTTGAAACAGCTGTATGGAGTGAATGTCCCAGAACTGTCAGAAATAGACTATTTCTGACAGTTCTGGGACATTCACTCCATACAGCGGTTGAAACATTGTATCTATTTTTTTTAATAAATGACATTCTGCAGATACACTTAGAGGAGCGCTGCAGATACACTTTTTGCCGGCTTGGAATTATTCTTATTTTCATCCTACTTCTTCTTTTTCTTCTTATGAGGATGAGGATGAAGAAGAAGAAGTAGGATGAAAATAAGATTAATTCCAAGCCGGCAAAAAGTGTATCTGCAGCGCTCCTCTAAGTGTATCTGCAGAATGTCATTTATGGAAAAAAATAGATACAATGTTTCAACCGCTGTATGGAGTGAATGTCCCAGAACTGTCAGAAATAGTCTATTTCTGACAGTTCTGGGACATTCACTCCATACAGCTGTTTCAACCGCTGTATGGAGGGAATGTCATAGAACTGTCAGAAATAGACTATTAATGACAGTTCTGGGACTGTCCTTCCATACAGCGGTTGAAACATTGTATCTATTTGTTTCCATAAATGGATCCATTTATGGAAACAAATACATACAATGTTTCAACCGCTGCATGGAAGGACAGTCCCAGAACTGTCATTAATAGTCTATTTCTGACAGTTCCATGACATTCCCTCCATACAGCGGTTGAAACAGCTGTATGGAGTGAATGTCCCAGAACTGTCAGAAATAGACAGAAACTGTCACAGAACTGTCCTTCTTCTCATCCTTCTTCTTCTCATCCTTCTTCTCATCCTTCTTCTCATCCTTCTCCTTCTTCTCATCCTTCTCCTTCTTCTCATCCTTCTCCTTCTCCTTCTTCTCATCCTTCTTCTCCTTCTTCTCATCCTTCTCCTTCTTCTCATCCTTCTCCTTCTCCTTCTTCTCATCCTTCTCCTTCTCCTTCTTCTCATCCTTCTCCTTCTCCTTCTTCTCATCCTTCTCCTTCTCCTTCTTCTCATCCTTCTCCTTCTCCTCATCCTTCTCCTTCTCCTCATCCTTCTCCTTCTCCTTCTTCTCATCCTTCTCCTTCTCCTTCTTCTCATCCTTCTCCTTCTCCATCTTCTCATCCTTCTCCTTTTCCTTCTTCTCATCCTTCTCCTTCTCCTTCTCCTTCTCCTTCTTCTCATCCTTCTCCTTCTTCTCATCCTTCTCCTTCTTCTCATCCTTCTCCTTCTTCTCATCCTTCTCCTTCTCCTTCTTCTCATCCTTCTCCTTCTTCTCATCCTTCTCCTTCTTCTCATCCTTCTTCTTCTCATCCTTCTCCTTCTCCTCATCCTTCTCCTTCTCCTCATCCTTCTCCTTCTCCTCATCCTTCTCCTTCTCCTCATCCTTCTCCTTCTCCTTCTTCTCATCCTTCTCCTTCTTCTCATCCTTCTCCTTCTCCATCTTCTCATCCTTCTCCTTCTCCTTCTTCTCATCCTTCTCCTTCTTCTCATCCTTCTCCTTCTCCTTCTTCTCATCCTTCTCCTTCTTCTCATCCTTCTCCTTCTTCTCATCCTTCTCCTTCTCCTTCTTCTCATCCTTCTCCTTCTCCTTCTTCTCATCCTTCTCCTTCTCCTTCTTCTCATCCTTCTCCTTCTTCTCATCCTTCTCCTTCTCCTTCCTCATCTCCAAGGGCATTTAAATTAAAGGTACAGTGTTCTGCACTAATTTAAAGGCTCTCTGAAGCCTAGAAACCCTTTTTATAAGTCATCTTCGTAGCGAAGAAATTCGCATCGAATCGAATTTCACACTGGAATTCGCCGAATCAGCCGAATCGAATTTTTGAGAAATTCGCTCATCTCTAGTCAGGACGGTACAGATATCCCACAAATGTCAGGAAAGGACAGATATCCCCAGAATGTCAGAACGGTACAGATATCCCCCAAATGTCAGGACGGTACAGATATCCTCCAAATGTCAGGACAGTACAGATATCCCCCAAATGTCAGGACAGTACAGATATCCCCCAAATGTCAGGACAGTACAGATATCCCCCAAATGTCAGGACAGTACAGATACCCCCCAAATGTCAGGACGGTACAGATATCCCCCAAATGTCAGGACGGTACAGATATCCCCCAAATGTCAGAACGGTACAGATATCCCCCAAATGTCAGGACGGTACAGATATCCTCCAAATGTCAGGACAGTACAGATATCCCCCAAATGTGAGGACAGGACAGATATCCCCCAAATGTCAGAACGGTACAGATATCCCCCAAATGTCAGGACAATACAGATATCCCCCAAATGTCAGGACAGTACAGATATCCCCCAAATGTCAGGACGGTACAGATATCCCCCAAAAGTCAGGACGGTACAGATACCCCTCAAATGTCAGGACGGTACAGATATCCCCCAAATGTCAGGACGGTACAGATATCCCCCAAATGTCAGAACGGTAGAGATATCCCCCAAATGTCAGGACAGGACAGATATCCCCCAAATGTCAGAACAGTACAGATATCCTCCAAATGTCAGAACAGTACAGATATCCCCCAAATGTCAGAACGGTACAGATATCCCCCAAATGTCAGAACGGTACAGATATCCCCCAAATGTCAGGACAGTACAGATATCCCCCAAATGTCAGGACAGTACAGATATCCCCCAAATGTCAGGACAGTACAGATATCCCCCAAATGTCAGGACAGTACAGATATCCCCAAATGTCAGGACAGTACAGATATCCCCTCAAATGATCCCTTTTTGCAAAGTAGACAGTCCAATGTATTTAATCAGAGGCATGGCAAGCTTTTTGAAGTGTTAATTTTTTTGTCATAATTTTTTGGAAATGAGGAAATAAAAAAAATGATTTTCACTATTTTTTTTACATACTGTCACCAGTGCAGTACAACGTCATCATATAACTGGCATGGTGGTGATCAGGGACACTGACTGGTGACAGTATGAAAAAAATATTATATTTTTATAATTTGTTTAATTTTTTATTACATTTTTTTCTTTTTTTTAGATTTTTTTTCATATTTCACTATGACCAAAGTAGTATAATATTACCATAGTACTTTGGGGAAGTAATCAGTATTTTTTTTTGGGGGGGGGGGTTTTACATTATTTGCTTATAGCAAAGAATTACTTTGCTAGAAGCAAGCAATTACCTGAATGAAATCAATTCATTCAGGGTTTTTTTGTTGTGATTAGCTGTGAATGGCCCATCCTGTGCATGTGATCACTTTGACCATTCACAGCTAGGCACAGTTGTATACAATGGATGGCATGAAAGGAAGCCATCCATTGTATATAACTGTCATGTGACCTGCTGTGATTGGTCACAGCAGGTCACATGGTACTGACAACGGGGCCGGTACACAGATCTGTCATCGGCCGTGTCCGAGGTACACAGCCAGTGACAGATCACGCCGCTGCGTGACTCTGCGGGCAGGCAAACTGTGCATAACTGAAAGGACGTCATATGGCGTCCACCCAGAGGGACGAGCTGCTCGCCCGGCCACCATCTGGCTATAAGCCAGGCGGCAACTGGTTAAAGTATGTTAACCATTTCCATACCGGGCAATTTTACACCTTCCTGCCCAGGCCATTTTTCAGGTTTCAGCGCTCTCACACTTTGAATGACAATTGCGCGGTCATACAACATTGTACCCAAACTAAAATTTTATCATTTTCTTCACACAACTAGAGCTTTCTTTTGGTGGTATTTAATCACTGCCGGGGTTTTTATTTTTTGCTAAATTAACAAACAAAGACCAAACATTTTGAAAAAAAACCACGTTTTTCTTTGTTTCTGTTATAAAAGTTTACAAATAAATAATTGTTCTTCATAAATTTAGGCCGAGATGTATTCTACTACATGTCTTTGGTGAAAATAACCCAAATTAGGATGTATTATTTAGTTTGTAGGAAAGTTATAGAGTTCACAAACTATAGTATAGATCTGAAAATTGATAAATCCTGAAGTACTGACAGCCAATCTAATTTCTTGAGGTCCAAGAATGTCAGAATAGTACAGATATCCCCCAAATGTCAGAACAGTACAGATATCCCCCAAATATCAGAACAGTACAGATATCCCCCAAATGTCAGGACAGGACAGATATCCCCCAAATGTCAGGACAGTACAGATATCCCCCAAATGTCAGAACAGTACAGATATCCCCCAAATGTCAGGACAGGACAGATATCCCCCAAATGTCAGAACAGGACAGATATCCCCAAATGACCCCTTTTTGCAGAGTAGACAGTCTGACGTACTTCATAAGAGGAATGGCAAATTTTTTGAAGTTGTATTTTTTTTCTCATAATTTTTCAGAAAATTAAAAAATTAAAAAAAATATTTTCACTATTTTTTTTTACATACTGTCACCAGTGCAGTACAGCGTCATCATATAACTGGCATGGTGGTGAACAGGGACACTGACTGGTGACAGTATTAAAAAAAATAAAATATATATATATATATTTTTTTTTATTATTATTATTTTAATTTTGTATTACATTTTTTTTTTTTTTTTTTAAGATTTCTTTTCATATTTTACTATGACCAAAGTAGTACAATGTTACCATAGTAACATTGTACTACTTTGGGGAAGTGATCAGTATTTTTTTTTTTTTTAAGAATTACTTTGCTATAAGGAAGCATTTACCTGAATGACATCGATTCATTCAAGTTTTTTTTTTTTTTCTTTGTGGTTAGCTGTGATTTGGTCAAAGCTAATTATATGACATGTGCATGTGACCTGCTGTGACCATTCACAGCTAGGCACTAGTATACAATGGATGGCATGAATGAAGCCACCCATTGTATACAACTGTCATGTGACCTACTGTGATTGGTCACAGCAGGTCACATGGTACCGGCAATGGGGGCCGGTACTCAGATCTGTCATCGGCCGTGTCTGAGGTACATGGCCGGTGACAGATCGCGCCTCTGCGCGGCTCTGAAACTGCGCGAACTGCGCATGTGCGGGAGGACGCCAAATGGCGTACCCCCCGGAAATCTAAAGCATTTTTGCAGCTGCCAAACGGCTATAGACCGGGCGTGTATTGGTTAATCACTAAACCACACCAATTGATGCTTTTAAATATTCAATATTATATCCAATCAGCTGCCACTTTAAATTACTATGTAAAACTTATTCCAAAAAATACCACTCCTAATATTAGTGATAATTAGCGGCGCACTATATATATATATATATATATATATATATATATATATTTGTGTCACACTAATTCCTTTTGATGATCTCTGTGTGCAATCTTATTTACACAAATATTAAGTGACATAAATTCTATGTGACAAAAAATAAACAAATTATATAAGTTATAATAGTGCCCACAAAACACCGTAAATATACATCCCTGGTGTAATCAATAATGAATTACAAAAAAAAAAAAATTGTCCAAAAAAATCTCCCACTATGTGAATCCTTTGCGACTCCCAGTGCAGAAATAAATAAACCACGTGCTGTGCTTCTCATACCCCCCCTCTTAGGTGCGCTCTCACCAGAACATAGCCTTTAACTACCTCCCGCCCACCATATAGTACAATGAGGGGCACAAGGCAGTTCCCTCATTTTGGGAGGACATCATATGATGTCCTCACATTCTCACCGCACATGCACGGCTCCTGGAGCGCGCAGCGTGACGATCCACGGTGCACTGTGTCCCTTGGACACAGCGGATCACCGATCAATGGAAAGAGCCGAAGATGTCGGCTCGGTCATGTGATCAGCTGTGTCCTATCACTGCTGATCGCATGTAAATAGGGAAATGCTGGTTATCGGCACTTCTCTCCTCATGAGCTGTCACGCTGACAGAGGAGAGGAGCGGAGAGCCGGTAATCGGCATTCCTCGGAGGGAACATGTACACTGATCATCAGAGCACTGATGATCAGTGTGCCCTGATGATCTGTGTAGCCCCAGCAGTGGCACCTCATCAGTGCCTATCAGTGTGACCTATCAGTGCGCATCACTGCAGCCTCATTAGTGCACATCAGTGAAGGAGAAAAATCACTTATTTACAAAATTTTATAACAAAAACTAAGAAAACGTTTTTTTCAAAATTTTTAGTGGTTTTTGGTTTCTTTAAGAAAAAATAAAAAACCCAAAGGTGATTAAATACCACCAAAATAAAGCTCTATCTGTCACCAAAAAATAATAAAAAATTCATATGGATACAATGTTGCATGACCGCGCAATTGTCATTCAAAGTGTGACAGAGCTGAAAGCTGGAAATTGGCCTGGGCAGGAAGGGGGTAGAAGTGTCCTGTAGGCAGGAAGGGGGTAGAAGTGCCCTGTAGGTAGGAAGGGGGTAGAAGTGCCCTGTAGGGAGGAAGGGGGTAGAAGTGTCCTGTAGGCAGGAAGGGGGTAGAAGTGTCCTGTAGGCAGGAAGGGGGTAGAAGTGTCCTGTAGGCAGGAAGGGGGTAGAAGTGCCCAGTAGGCAGGAAGGGGGTAGAAGTGTTCGGTAGGCAGGAAGGGGGTAGAAGTGTCCTGTAGGCAGGAAGGGGGTAGAAGTGCCCGGTAGGCAGGAAGGGGGTAGAAGTGCCCTGTAGGCAGGGAGGGGGTAGAAGTGTCCTGTAGGCAGGAAGGGGGTAGAAGTGCCCAGGAGGCAGGAAGGGGGTAGAAGTGCCCTGTAGGCAGGAAGGGGGTAGAAGTGTCCTGTAGGCAGGAAGGGGGTAGAAGTGTCTGGTAGGCAGGAAGGAGGTAGAAGTGCCTGGTAGGCAGGAAGGAGGTAGAAGTGCCCGGTAGGCAGGAAGGGGGTAGAAGTGCCCTGTAGGCAGGAAGGGGGTAGAAGTGCCCGGTAGGCAGGAAGGGGGTAGAAGTGCCCGGTAGGCAGGAAGGGGGTAGAAGTGCCCGGGAGGCAGGAAGGGGGTAGAAGTGCCCTGTAGACAGGAAGGGGGTAGAAGTGTCCTGTAGGCAGGAAGGGGGTAGAAGTGTCTGGTAGGCAGGAAGGAGGTAGAAGTGCCTGGTAGGCAGGAAGGAGGTAGAAGTGCCCGGTAGGCAGGAAGGGGGTAGAAGTGCCCTGTAGGCAGGAAGGATGTAGAAGTGCCCTGTAGGCAGGAAGGATGTAGAAGTGCCCTGTAGGCAGGAAGGGGGTAGAAGTGCCCGGTAGGCAGGAAGGGGGTAGAAGTGCCCGGTAGGCAGGAAGGGGGTAGAAGTGCCCTGTAGGCAGGAAGGGGGTAGAAGTGCCCTGTAGGCAGGAAGGGGGTAGAAGTGCCCGGTAGGGGAGGGGTTAATGAGCCTTATTGCATAAATTCCAGAAATCAGGGTCATCAGAAAACGGCCTTTTTTCCACTTTATACAGACTCCAAATTGTTAAAACCGGGAGGTTCCTCCAATAATCATCCATGATAAGAATGGTAGCCAAGATCATAATATATATTCCTCTCCATAGTTATATATTTTTTCTCTTTCTCTGTAACTAAGGAGAGGAATATATATTTATGCAATAAGGCTCATTAAAGGCTCTGTTCTGGTGAGTGCGCACCTAAGAGGGGTGTATGAGAAGCACAGCACGTGGTTTATTTATTTCTGCACTGAAAGTCACAAAGGATTCACATAGTGCAAGATTTTTTTGAACATTTTTATTTTTTTAGACAATTTTTTTTGTGGGGACAATTTTTTTTTTTTTGTAATTCATTATTGTTTACACTAGAGATATATATTTATGGTGTTTTGTGGGAACTATTATAATATATATAATTTGTTTATTCTTTGTCACATATAATTTTATGTCACTTAATATTTGTGCAAATAAGTTTGCACATAGAGATCATCAAAAGGAATTAGTGTGCCACATATATATATATATTCTGCGATCTTACCAGGCAGACATAGACACTCCCCATCACCTGCATAGAGAATTGGGGGGGTTCTGGTCCCCCACCATGGTCACATGTCACTGCAATGTGCTGAGATGTTACCAGGCAGACATGGACACTCCCCATCACCTGCATGGAGAAATAGGAGGAGGAGAGACTTCAATCTACAGAGGGTTGGTGGGATGATGGTGTCGGGGAGGATCTGCTACACTAATAACTCTCTTAGTTATTATTTTATACATTTCAGAGGTTTGTCAGGACTAATCACTTCCCTCATCTTATTTCCAGCCAAACTGAAGAAGAAGATGACACACAACAGATTATCAAGTTAGTAGGACATCAACTTTTCATATGGAATCTCTTCTGGATGAACATTTTGTTCTGTTGTAGTCAGGATCAGTGGTGGAACTACCAGGGTCACAAAGGTTGTACTAGCAGCTTGAGTCACATTGATTAGGATGTACCCCCTGAAATAAATGTGTTTTGATTTGTCATGTGACTTTGTGTCATACGGCACATAAGTGGCAGCAGTGTGAACCGGGGCTTATAAAAGGCCCCATGATGGGAGTTAGTGAAAAATGCCCCAGGACCAATAGAAAGGGCCCCAAGGCCAATAGAAAGGGCCCCAGTGGTCAGGGGGACCCTTCATGGTTTCTCTTTGCTCCTCTGCTCTGGCTGGTGTGTCCATAGTTTGGATGCTTCCACAATCCTCCAGTATTTCATGAGATATCTTCTGTTAGGGTTCCACTCTTTGGGTTTCTAGTTAGAATATAATATTCCCAACTCTGTTGTATAAATACTATTTCATGTGTGTATGAGGAATAAAATATTTTACTTTCTCTCATAAAGACTTCAGAAAGAAACACAAAGTGTCTATGAAAGAAGCATTCCAGAAGATTAAAGAATATAATTCCTGTAGGGGGGAGACTGTTCATCTACAGAAAAGATACATCAAGTTACCAATGAGAAAAGGACCCCAGAAAAAAAAGGGAACAGAACAAGAACTAAGGAGTTCAGGCAGAAGACATCTACAGACCATGGAGAAAAGACCTTCTGATGGATCCTCCCCAACCACAATCCAGGCCCTCTTTGACCCTGATGAAGTTGGTTGTATCCCTAAGATTGTGGTGTTAGAAGGACCTGCTGGGATTGGTAAAACAATGACCTCCAAGAAGATCATGCTGGACTGGGCCTCTGGGAATCTCTACCAAGACAAGTTTGACTTTCTGTTTTATCTGAGCTGTAGAGAAATCAACACCATCCCTGGAAACATAAGTCTTGTGGGACTTTTATCCAGAGCCTGCGGACTAGAGAGTTCAGATGACCTGGCTTCTCTTCTAGAGGATCCTGAAAGTCAAAGAAAACTTCTCTTTCTAGTTGATGGGTTTGATGAGCTGAGATGGACTCTGGAGGAGAAATCTGAGGTTTGTCATGACGTTTTAAAAGAAAACCACAAGGAAATAATTCTCCAAAGATTGCTCAGGAGACAGGTTCTCCCACATTCTTCTCTGATCATCACCACAAGGTCACTGGCCATGAAGAAACTTAACACATTCATTGATGATCCTCACAATGTGGAAATCCAGGGATTTACAAGGAATGATCGAGAGGAATATGTCCGTCAATTCTTTGGAAATAAGGAAGATGCAGACAAGGTTCTCGGTATAATAAAAGACAATGAAGTTCTGTACACCATGTGTGCCGTCCCCATCACATGCTGGATTGTCTGCACTGTAATGAAACAAGAAATAGAAAAAGATTTGGGTTTAATTCAGTGTAAAACGACGACTTCAATTTACCTTCTCTACCTGGAGGTTCTAATAACCCATCACAGCAAGGAGCAGTCTGTACGCAGGAAACAAACCTGTCTGAAGAAGCTGTGTGCTCTGGCCAATCAGGGAGTTCTGCAGCAACAAATCTTATTTGAGAAGAAAGATCTAGAAAGACATGGACTTTCTCTGTCTGAGGTGGAGTCTGTATTTCTGAATGAGAACATCTTTCATTGGGACGTCCGCACCCAGACCTGCTACAGCTTCATCCACCTGAGTGTACAGGAGTTCCTTGCTGCTCTGTATTATGGGCTGGATGATGGGTCTATGGAAGGTACTTTCCTCCCGGAGATCTGTGAAGGGGAATCACTCCGTGGCCTCATTTCCGATGACTCACATTTATCATTAGCTGTACAATTCCTGTTTGGTCTCCTAAATGAAGATCAGGTGAAGACATTCTCAGAGATCACAGGAATCAACATCTCACTCCGAGCCAGACCTGCCGTGATGGAATGGGCCAAGAAGGACATTGATCGGAATCTCTATACTCAGACCATCTTCTGTCTGTATGAGACTCAGGATGAGGACTTCATTAGGAGCGTCATGTCTGGTTGTTCACGTCTGAAGCTGGGGGGCTCATCTACTGATCGCTTCTTGATGAAAAGTAATTATTCCAAGCAGCTGAGCTATTGCTTGAAGGCTTTGAAGAGAGAAACTTTTCAGTCTTTATCTTTTGCGTGGCTCCCTGTGGATCCAGAGTGCCAGAAAATGCTGTCTCCATTCCTACACAGGTGTCAGGAGGTCTGGTAAGTGAGTGTGAGGATATCCTAACTGAATGTAGAGAATGGGCAGGAACCTGCATACAGTATAACGGGGATTATCAGACATGTTCTCCATCTACCACACGTGTTAGAAGTCCTGGGAACTCATTCTTTCCTCAGTCCTCTGCCCTGGGTCACACTGGTGGGATCTTTCCAGCGACATTCTGGTGACATGTAAAGTCGCAGGTGAAATGAAAACACGCAGATTTTATGGGGTTCTCTCTTAATTGCTGCACCTCTAGTCGCTGCAACAACAAAAAATACTTCTTGTTCTACTTTTGGGTGATTCTTGAGCTTCACGCCTCCCATAGACTTCAATGTAAAATCACCAGCAAGTCATACATTTGTCTTCATCTTTGTGGTGACTTTGCTGCGACTTCTGAGGCAGTGCTTTATTTACCCCTCACCTCTCCTCCCTGGTCATCCTTGTTGCCTAAAAACTTCCTCCCAAGCACATCCCATTCACACCTGAGCGTAAAAGACACGCAGGTGCTGCGCACATTTTTCTGCATTTTTCATGTGTAAACATACATCTCGTATGGTGAAGCCCATTCACTTGAACAGCACAGCAGCCCACAAGAGAACACATGCGTTGCTGTGCATTGTGAAACATGTGGCAATGCGTGTTGTGTTTGCGCTTCTTCTCAGTAAAGTGGCCCTGAAGTGACCCCTGGTCACCAGGAAGTTGGAGAGCAAAGTGGAGATGGAAGTCGCTGCGACTTTCATGTCAGGAGAGTGAGAACCAGAGCTAAATGGCCGATCCACAGATATCACCTGATACAGGACTTCTGGGAGAATCCCACCATTTACATCAGATTAACCCTTTCCCTGCCCCTCCCCCAATTATACCATTCATCACACACATGATCACATGTCACCCACATGTACCCCATCCCCCAAAACTCTGCATGTACTTGTAGCAGAGGATCTGGAGGAGAAAAAGATGGTCTTTGTGTGAAGGATTTACAATTTGTGCCGAAGTCACCAAAATTCCCGGCAATGTTTGTAATATGTGTGAGATGTCAGCTTCCATCTGTGGCCTTTCACAGGGTGAATGTAACATTCCCTGACATTCCATCCTAAGAGAACATTGTCCTAAGAACATTCGACCAGAAGAGCGAATAATGTGTGGAAGAGCTGAGCTCCGTGTATGGAGATTCCTGAGCTCCCCACTGGCAGTGTCATGGATCCCATACTGCAGAGGGAACCGCCATACCGAATCCAGGAGATCGATCTCTGTACATTGTATGTTCCGTATAGGAGATCGATCTCTGTACATTGTATGTTCCGTATAGGAGATCGATTTCTGTACATTGTATGTCCTGTATAGGAGATCGATCTCTGTACATTGTATGTTCTGTATAGGAGATTGATCTCTGTACATTGTATGTCCTCTATAGGAGATCGATCTCTGTACATTGTATGTTCTGCATAGGAGATCGATCTCTGTACATTGTATGTTCTGTATAGGAGATCGATCTCTGTACATTGTATGTTCTGTATAGGAGATTGATCTCTGTACATTGTATGTTCTGTATAGGAGATTGATCTCTGTACATTGTATGTTCTGTATAGGAGATTGATCTCTGTACATTGTATGTTCTGTATAGGAGATCGATCTCTGTACATTGTATGTCCTGTATAGGAGATTGATCTCTGTACATTGTATGTTCTGTATAGGAGATTGATCTCTGTACATTGTATGTTCTGTATAGGAGATCGATGTCTGCACATTGTATGTTCTGTATAGGAGATTGATCTCTGTACATTGTATGTTCTGTATAGGAGATCGATGTCTGCACATTGTATGTCCTGTATAGGAGATCGATCTCTGTACATTGTATGGTCTGTATAGGAGATCGATGTCTGTACATTGTATGTCCTGTATAGGAGATCGATGTCTGTACATTGTATGTTCTGTATAGGAGATCGATCTCTGTACATTGTATGGTCTGTATAGGAGATCGATCTCTGTACATTGTATGTCCTGTATAGGAGATCGATCTCTGTACATTGTATGTCCTGTATAGGAGATCGATGTCTGCACATTGTATGTTCTGTATAGGAGATCGATCTCTGTACATTGTATGGTCTGTATAGGAGATCGATCTCTGTACATTGTATGTTCTGTATAGGAGATCGATGTCTGCACATTGTATGTCCTGTATAGGAGATCGATCTCTGTAGTAGACGATTCAGTACACTTAATATTTATGTCTTCTGACCATCAGCTCCATCTAGTGGCCATAATGCAGTATTTTCCGGATTCACTCTCTTCTTATGACTGGAGATAAAATCTTCTCTAACTCTTCAGGTTGAATGTAATTGGGGCGATTTTCTCTTCTGATCGAATGTTAGGGAATGTCACATTCACCCTCTAAAAGGCTAAAAGGCAACATTTCACACAGATTCCACACATCACAGAGATGATTTGTGACTTTTGTGTGAATATTGAGCCATTCACAGGGCCCTTCTATAAATAATCGCCCCAACAATGATTTCTAGGGCACACACACCATCCAATCTCCAATCTCTCCATTAAATCCAGTATAAAGGACGAGGCTGTGTGGAGATAATAAATCACAAATCTGTCCAAAGGTCGATCTCTTGTGAAATGGTGAGAAACTCGTCCGGAAGGTTCCCTCTTCATTCCCCCTTTTCCTATCTTCCAATATACAGCACAGACCCCCAACATGAAAGGATGATAGCGGGGGTCTTGTTATTATCAGGACACATATAGAGGGTTCCCCTAAACCTGTATGGGGGGAGATGAGTGGGGGAGGGGAATGATGACTGCAATCCCTCCCATCTCACTTCATAGCCCCCAGTATTGGGATATTATGTCCCATCAATAGATTCTATGACCTCCCCAGTGTGTCTGCACCTCGTAGAGGTTGTCCAGTGTTCAGCAGTGGTGCCGACTGACCTATCGCCCTCCTCCTGCCGGGTCAGGTGTGAGCTGCGAGTCATTCATTGGTGGACAGGAATGGGTGTGTCCAGCCAATGGAGGGAAAGCTTAGTGTTCAGAGATCTGGGGGAGGGAAATAATTCCAGGGGTGTGACATCATCACCCTAACATTGGAGGGACCAATTGTCTGCAGAAGTGGGCGGAGATGGGAATGTCTGGACTGCATTGTATATGTTAACCAAAGTGGTGTTCCAGGATTTCCCAGAATGTGTTGATGAATGGAACCTCTTGTGTAGGTAGTCCGGAGATCCTGTATATACAGTACATATATATATATATCAGGGGCATCGAACGTTTTGTCTAGAGTGTGACTTCAAAGATCGGTCATAGCCACCAATGACATCAGGACCAGCATGAGAGTGTAGAGCCGGAGGGAAGGCAGCCATGTGGGAGGGAAATGTTGGGTGTTACATTGTTATCGTGTTGTCAGAGGTCATACATTCCTGGTGGTAATTATTGTCTCATTGTTGGTTTCAGGTTTCTCTTATGTAATATTTCCAGTAAAGATTGTCCGGGAGAGGACAGAGCAGAAGATGATGAAGTGTCCTCCTCCTCAGAAGATGAATCGGATCCTGCTGATCTTTCCTTTCTGATGAACCCGGAGAGTAAAATTCAGACATTACGGTAAGTGAGATCTGTGATCCTGCAGTGATGTGACGTCTTGTGATTGTTCCCGTCTCTCGGTGGTTCCTGATATCTCTGGGTGTCCTCCATCCTCACCGATGTAGAATCTTCCATCACCTTCCTCTTCTCATGTCTTCTCCTCTCTGAGGGAATCTTTCTCTCTGTGATCTCCTCCATGGGATTTGGGGTTCTCCTTGAAGTAGACCTGTGAGCAGGCTTTGTACATATGGAATGAACATCCCTATCCATAACAAGCAGGAAATAGGATCCAATACAAACCCTTAGGGCTCGTTCTCACGTGTGATTCTGAAGGAGGAAGCAATGCTCACTAACACTTCTCTGGCATGATGACGTCTTTTCATTGTGTCTATCAATGCTAAATAAATAAATCGCTCTCACTATCGCCGCGTCCTCTCCCTCACTATCGCCGCGTCATCGATCTCACTATCGCCGCGTCATCGCTCTCACTATCGCCGCGTCATCGATCTCACTGAGCCTTTAAATGGTCTCTCAGTCTGGATCAGTGGGAATCACAATCATGGGAAAGACTGCTGGCCTGACACCATCACTGACACCCTCCATAAGGAGGGAAAGCCTCAAAAGGTCATTGCAGAAGAAGTTGGATGTTCCCAAAGTGCTGCATCAAAGCACATTAATAGAAAGTTATGTGGAAGGGAAAAGTGTGGAAGAAAAAGGTGCACAAGCAGCAGGGATGACCGCAGCCTGGAGAGGATTGTCAGGAAAAGGCCATTCAAAAGTGTTGGGGACTTTCACAAGGAGTGGACTGAGGCTGGAGTCGCTCTCACCATTTAAATTGCATTACTGAAGTAAATGAACTTTTGCACAATATGCTCATTTTTCGAGTTTCACCTGTAGATTAAAAAATCTGATAATTTAAAAAAAAACAATATTTTCTACTTTCGGTTATAAAAAAAAATCCAGTAAACTAAAATTTGTCATAAGTTTTGGCCAAAATATATTCTGCTACATGACTTTGATACAATAAATCCCAGTAATTGTATATTAATTGGGTTGTGTGTAAGTTATAGCGTCTACAGACTGTGGTATACATATGATGAAGATGGCAGCCGGGGCTCTCCTGGCGCCGGCAGCATGACGTCACAGCGCTGTAGTCCCTCTCTGGCGCATTTCGTGCAATGGCACGTAGTCATAGGGGGTGACGTCACGCCACCGGCGCCTGGAGATCCCCAGCGGCCATCCTCATCTTTACACATGGTCAGTGGTTTTGTCCCTATTGTTTTGTATGGTACTGTTACAGAAGCGTAGGCAGGACAGAGCACACGGAGAAGATGGGAACACACAAAGCTTTATTGAAACAACAAAATGACAGACACTCAATGGGGAAATGGCAGGGAGGGTGATGTGTTCGCAAACTAGGGACGATTCCGGGCACGGGGGGTCTTCGGCGACAGGCAGGCAACCCACCCCTGGACAGGGGTCTCGGGCAATAGCAGGCAATCTCCCTCCAGGCTTGAGACCTCAGCCGAGCTCCCTCCATGACTGGACAGCGGATTGGGGACTCGGGCCACAGGCGGGCAACCTACCCCTGGGCAGGGGTCTCGGGCAACAGGCAGGCAATCTCCTCCCTGGGCTTGGGGCCTCAGCTGAGCTCCCTCCATGACTGGACAGCGGATTGGAGACTCGAGCAACAGGCGGGCAACCTACCCCTGGACAGGGGTCTTGGGGACTCAATGGGACTCTAGCTGTGGCGTCTGGCCTGGTACAGCTCCCACCCAGCTTTCTAGGGACATCGGGTTCACGGGGACTCAACGGGTAGCGATGGCTCAAGCACTCAGGGGCATCACAGGTAGCTATACTCCGGGCACGCCATGGGGCAGTTCAAGTAAGGGTAGTCTAGGCGTGTAGTAGGGCAGTTCCTAACCCAGGTGGTCTGTGGGCACTACAGGGCCAGCTCAGGACACGGGTGGTCGGTGCACACAGCAGTGACAGTTCAAAACACAAGTGGTCGGTGCACACAACAGGGACAGTTCAAAATACGGGTGGCCGGTGCACACAGCAGGGACAGTTCAAAATACGGGTGGCCGGTGCACACAGCAGGGACAGTTCAAAACACGGGTGGCCGGTGCGCACAGCAGGGACAGTTCAAAACACGGGTGGCCGGTGCGCACAGCAGGGACAGTTCAAAACACGGGGGAGGTCGGTGCGCACAGCAGGGACAGTTCAGGACACGGGTAGTCTGTGTGCACAACAGGGAAAGTTCAGGACACGGGTAGTCTGTGTGCACAACAGGGACAGTTCAGGACACGGGGAAGGTTGGTGCACACAACAGGGACAGTTCAGGACACGGGGAAGGTCGGTGCACACAACAGGGACAGTTCAGGACACGGGGAAGGTCGGTGCACACAACAGGGACAGTTCAGGACACGGGTAGTCTGGGCGCACACCACAGGCAGTTCATGGCTTCTAGGGACAATCACGGTAGGTGACATGCAGACGCTCAGCAGCAGGCGGCTTCCAGGGACCCTCACAGCAGCCGGCTCCTCCAGGGGCCTAGCAATCAGCAGCAAGGGCCCTCACGGCAGCCTGCTCCTCCAGGGGCCCAGCGACCAGCAGGCAGGGGCCCTCACGGCAGTTGGCTCCTCTAGGGGCCCAGCGATCAGAAGGCAGGGGCCCTCACAGTGGCTGGCTTCTCGAGGGGCCCAGTGACCAGCAGGCAGGGGCCCTCACAGCAGCCAGCTTGTCCAGGGGCCCAGCAATCAGCAGCAAGGGTCCTCACAATGGCCAGCTTCTCCAGGGGCCCAGCGATCAGAAGGCAGGGGCCCTCACAGCGGCCGGCTTCTCCAGGGCCCTGTGACCAGCAGGCAGGGGCCCTCACAGTGGCCAGGAACAGCAGCGGGGGTAGCATGGCCGCGGGGTCTGACCTTGGAAGAGGGGGCTCATGCAGAGCTGCAGAGACTCCCACCCTGGGACATTCAGCGGATGAAGCAAGATGATTCCAGCAGTGTGCACAGGAACAAAGAGGGCAGCTGATTCCTGTGCCAGTCTATTTAAAAAACCATGTGGGACGCGGCCGGGTTTCCTCGGCAACGGCCGGCCCACCACCATTCATGGAAGCTACATGGACATCGGAATGTGCAAGGGGGGAGGGAGGGGTGGAGGGATATGGCGGGGGATGGGAGAGGCACTGGCACTCCGTGACAGGTACATATGGAATAAACGGTTCCTGTCAAAAGAATATTACACTCTTTGGCCTCCTCTGTTTTTTGGGGCTCCTTGTGAGCTGTCTATATCTGCAGGGCAGCTTCTCCTAGTGTGCCAGTGTGTACCAGGCAGTGAGGGGTACCAGACCGGACCAGACCTGACCCACATAAAGATTTCCAGTGTGATGAGGTTATCATCTCTATATGCGCATTTTGGTTGCGTATCTGGTGAGTGCGCAATCTTTTCACAGTATTTTCACATCACCATATTGGATTTAATTACTGGATTTTGAAGATCATCAGAGATCTCCTATGCACCTTCATTGTGAACTATGTTGGGTTGATGTGTCCGGCACTATTCACTTTATTGGTCACTCCTTAGTGGCAATTTATCTGCACATTGTCACTGGACTTATTATTATATTTCTGATTATATGACATATTTTGGATAAAGCATGTCTATTTCATTTATGTGAGATATTACGAGATTTTATAAGTGGATATTTTAGCGCTGCACCCTGCTTTTTATGTTTTCATGCTGAATATTTGTCTGCAGCCTTGGACCATCCCTCTGCCTTCCACGTTGACTGACCCTGGCCTGGTTACTGACTATGCCTCTGCCTGCCGTCTGGATTGTTTCTAAACCACGTTTCTGCCTTCCACCTGCACTGACCTCGGCCTGTTAATCGGCCATGTTTTTTGCCTGACGCTTGAACTGGTCTTTTGCCATGCTACTGTAGTAATGGGTGCAAGATAACACCGGGGTCTCACATATGTGAGGGGCTTCAGAGTAGAGAGAACCAGTTTTTGGTTGTCACCGGTGATAGGACTGATGTCTGTCTGTAGCCAACCTGTCCTCGCTCCTCTTTAGCACCGGATCCGGGGAAATAAAGCCATTGACACAGAAGTGTTGTCAGCCGTATTTCTGAAGTGTAATCCGATGTGTTCGGGGTAATATACAGAAACAAAATAGACGTCTCTTAGTCAGGATAACCAATAAAGCATTACACTCTTATCAGTATAGTTATGTGAAAACAGAAACTACAGAAGCTGAGGGGCCCCATATAAGATATTTCCCTTTACACAGAAATGAGAGAAAATTCCTGAGAAACAAAACCTAAGCTGTTCCATATCTAACATGGAGGCATTATATAGAATGGATGCCAGTTTAACCACTTGCTGAATGACGGCTTCACTGCGGCTGGCCAGTTCTGGGAGGGTGTCATATGACGTCCTCCCAGAACACGCCCTCCCGCGTGACCCCAGCAATCTTTTACCAATCACAGCAGCCTTTTACCATGTGATCAGCCGTGCCCAATGACACAGCAGATCACCGGGAAATACAGTTGCCAGTTATCGACTGCACTTTCCTCACACTTTCAAAACATGAGGAAAGTACTGCCAATAACCAGAAATTGTAGCAGTGCCACCCACCAGTGCCCATCAATGGCCACCAGTGCCACCCACCAGTGCCCTTCAGTGCCGTCCACCAGTGCCACCAGTCAGTGCCATCAGTCAGTGCCACCCATTAGTGCCCATCAGTGCCTCTTATCAGTGCTGCTTATCAGAACCCATCAGTGCTGCCTATCAGTGCAGCCTCATCAACGCACATCAGTGAAGGAGAAAGATTAACTGTTTGCAAAATATTATAATAGGAACAAAGGAAAACCTTTTTTTTTTCAATTGTTTTGCTTTTTTTTGTTTATAGTGCAAAAAACCCCCAGCGGCGAGTAAATACCACCAAAAGAAAGCTCTATTTGTGTAAAAAAAAAGATAAAAATTTTCATATGGGTACAGTGTTGCATGACCGCACAATTGTCATTCAAAGTGTGACAGTGCTGAAAGCTGAAAATTGAGCTGGGCAGGAAGGGGGTATAAGTGCCCGGTAGGGAAGGGGTTAAAGATACATCTCCTTACAACCGGGATTTGTAATTCCTGGATCAGAGTCTCTTAGTCCGGAGGCTTTGAAGTGATTGGGTAGGATAAAGCCTCTACCCCTGTGGCCGGGTCTTACGTGACTGAGGCCTTAAGCCTGATGTTCCTTCCTGCTGCCTGGACCAATACTGTGCTGTCCATATCTCTGCCTGCTGCCTGTATGGACCCAGGACTTTTTATGGACCATGCTCCTGCCTGCTACCTGAACCAGTTCATTGGCTGTGCTGACCATATCTCTGCCTGCTGCCTGTATGGACCCAGGACTTTTTATGGACCATGCTCCTGCCTGCTACCTGAACCAGTACATTGGCTGTGCTGACCATATCTCTGCCTGCTGCCTGTATGGACCCAGGACTTTTTATGGACCATGCTCCTGCCTGCTACCTGAACCAGTTCATTGGCTGTGCTGACCATATCTCTGCCTGCTGCCTGTAATGACCCAAGACCTTTTTTTGGACTATGTTCCTGCCTGCTGTTTGGACACCAAGTCCCAAACTATCTTGCCATGTAGTCTAGGCATCTGGGGGACTCCACGTGACTATCTTTTCCCTTGTAAATCTGAAAATGACATGTATAGCCTGTTGCCATCTCACAGGTCTTCTACATATTGACCCCAGATCTGGTACACTTGCTGGGGAGATACTGTTTGAATGCAAGGCGGCCAGAAAAATTAATGAGGGACTCATCCAGGCAGAAGTTTTGTTGGGCAGTATAGACATTATAAGGTGATTTACGAGGGGATACAATCAATTTCTGTCTGTCTGTAGCCCAACCTGTCCTCGTTTATCTCTTACCACCGGATATGAGGAAATAACAATCTCCTAGATTGTAAGCTCAAAAAAGCAGGGCCCTCGATCCCCTCATGTTTTGCATTGTATTGGTATTGTTCTGTCACATGTTCTGTCCCCCTTTGTAATGTACAGCGCTGAGCGAACTATCGGCGCTTTATAAATACTGTATAATAATAATAATAAAGCAGCTCTCCACACAGAAGTGTAAAAGAAGTATTTCTAAAAGTTTAATACAAAGCAAGAGAAGATCTACAGAAACTCAACAGGCATTTCTAAATCAGGATAACCAATGAAACATTCTACTCTTCTCAGTATAGTTACGTGAAGAACAGAAACTGCAAATGGCTGAGAGGTGCCATATAAAGTGCATCCACTTACAGAGAAATGAGATTCATTCCTGAGAAATGAGACTTACTGCCTACATGTTGTAGGCATATACACAGTGTGTATCATAGATATAACTATATATATATAATATGAGGAAATGTACTGTATATACATTCATGGATGTGAGGTTGGCATTCATAGTGGGCCAGATGAAGTGCATATTTTACACACCAAAAGGATAGCCAAGGACTCCTTACTATGTTAATATATGTACGCGGTAATGACCTTCCCTTTGTTGTGTTGGGGTAACCTGTGTTTGGGTACATATGTGGAGTGAAGTGCTTGTCATTGTACTGAATGGGAAAAATGTGTATATCAAGGAAGCTTCTTTTTGGTTAAGAGACACAGATGACAGGACACAGGAAGGTTCTCTGAAGGGTTCTAATGATTGCCTGTCATCTGCCTCATCTGTACCTCCGCTGGGAGAGGAGCTTCTTCCTGTCATTAATATGGGAGGACAGGTATAGATCATAACTCCCATTATTGCATGCATGGAAGTGACCTCGGTGCATATTACAGATCGGACATATGATGGACGGTGTCGGATCTCTATGCTTGATATGAAGGATCTTACATGGGACTCTGAGGGTTGTTGTTATTATTATTATACAGTATTTATAAAGCACCAACAGTTCGCTCAGCGCTGTACATTACAAAGGGAGACAGAACATGCAACAGTATGAAAACAATACAATGTGATACATGAGGGGTTCGAGGGCCCTGCTTTTTCAAGCTTACAATCTAGGAGGGAGGGGATGGTGGCACAGGAGGAGAAAGCTGTGGGGAATGGAGTGGTAGGAAGAGTGGAGGAGGTCGGCAATTAGCAGGGGGTGGGGTAGGCTTCCCTGAAGAGGTGGGTTTTCAGGGTGCGCCTAAATGAGAGGAGAGTAAGTGATAGTCTGATTTGGGTAGGGAGTTCCAGAGGATAAGCGATGTCCTGGAGAAATCCTGGAGGCGGGCATGGGAGGAGGAGACCAGGGAACTAGAGAGAAGGAGGTCTTGTGAGGAGCGGAGTGTGCGTGCTGGGCGGTACTTGGATATTAGGTCAGTGATGTAGTTCGGGGCAGTATGGTGGATGGCTTTGTATGTCAGTGTTAGGATTTTGAATTTGATCCGTTGGGCAATCGGAAGCCAGTGGAGGGATTGGCAGAGGGGGGTGGCGGAAACAGAGTGGTTGGTGAGGTGAATGAGTCTGGCTGCCGTGTTCAGGATCGACTGAAGCGGGGATAGCCAGCGGCGAGGCAGGCCAGTGAGGAGGGAGTTGCAGTAATCGAGTTGTGATATGATGAGGGAGTGGATGAGCTGTTTAGTGGTTTCTGGGGTTAGGAACGTGCGGATTTTGGCGATGTTGCGGAGGTGGAGTCTGCATGAGTTTGTTAGTGATTGGACTTGGGGCTGGAAGGATAGGTTGGAGTCCAGAATGACAACAAGTACTCTGGCTGGTGGGGTGGGCCTGATGGTGGCATTCTTGGATGTGATGGAGAAGTCAGTGGGGGGGTGGGATCCGGGCTGGGGGGAGGACAAGGAGATCAGTTTTGGAGAGGTTCAGTTTAAGGAAATGGAGAGACATCCAGTCTGATATGTCGCTCAGTAGGCTTGTGATTCGGGCGGAGACTGAGGGGGTGAGGTGAGGGGTAGAGAGATAGATTTGTGTGTCATCGGCATAGAGGTGGTAGTTGAAGCCGTGAGAGTGTATGAGTTGGCCAAGAGAGGAGGTGTAGATGGAGAAGACAAGGGGCCCAAGGACGGAGCCTTGAGGGACCCCAACAGAGAGGGGGAGTGAGGGGAAGGTGGTAGCATTATAGGTAACGCTGAAGGAGCGTTGTGATAGGTAGGACGAGAGCCAGGAGAGAGCAGAATCTCTGAGGCCGAGGGAGTGTAGTTTTTTGAGGGGGGGGTGGTCGACTGTGTCGAAGGCCGCGGAGAGGTCGAGGAGTAGGAGCACTGAATAGTGGACATTAGCTTCGGCGGTTAGAAGGTCGTTGGAGAGTTTGAGTAAGGCAGTTTCGGTGGAGTGGAGGGGACAGAAGCCGGACTGTAGGGGATCGAGGAGGTTGTTGTCGTTGAGGTGAGAGGTGTTCATTGTAATATTTACAAATATTCAGCCGGATTTCTGTCATCTGTAACAAATATCTTTATCCGAATAAATGCATCTCTCTAGAATACAACTATTAGTTGCTGCAGGAAAGCACATAGATAAATGCACCCTGGTCATCTGGAGAAGGGCTGGATCTCCATGTTTGATATGAACTATCTGTTGCAAATATCTTCATCCGCTCAGTTTTATGGATTGCTATAGTTGTGTTCATAATTTAGGACAACATTGGTGCCGTGACCCGGATTAGTTGTTACATTAATGTTAAGACAACACTGACCAAGTTCCCCCTGAGTCCCCCTATGTCAGGCCTTGTCTGCTCCTGTTCAGTATCTGCTCATCATTTCTCTGTGTGATCTCAGTAATGATATGGGAGACATTCTACTCCAGAGACAAGCTTCCTACAGAGTGAATGGACTGCTGGAGAGATTTACACCCCTCCCCCTTCCATGGATCATCAGAAGGGGATTTACTGACTTTTCTCACCTTGATGATGGAACCCCATTATCTTCTTCCTTCTTTCTTTTCTATGAGTTTTATGATGACCATACCCTAAGAGTTGTTGGTTCTTTCCCTAATATACTCTCATGTGTCTGTATTTGTCTCTGCAGGTTGGTGAGATGTGGTCTGACTTCCTCCTGCTGTGATGATCTCCGCTCCATTCTTATCACTAACCCATCCCTCACCAGACTGGATTTATCACGTAATAATCTCCAAGACTCTGGAATGAGACGTCTGTGTGAGGGACTCCGTCATCCTGGCTGTACTCTGCAGTACCTAAGGTGAGAATTCTACTATAAATGATCTCATATTCTGCAGGACTCTGATATAAATCTTCTATGTGAGGGACTCCGAGATCCAGGAGATGAGGGGAGAATTCTACTATAAATGATCTCATATTCTGCAGGACTCTGATATATATCTTCTATGTGAGGGACTCCGAGATCCAGGAGATGAGGGGAGAATTCTACTATAAATGATCTCATATTCTGCAGGACTCTGATATAAATCTTCTATGTGAGGGACTCCAAGATCCAGGAGATGAGGGGGGAATTCTACTATAAATGATCTCATATTCTGCTGGATTTTGGGATAAATCCTTTGTGAGGGATCCAGACACGTTCCCTAGATGACAGTTATACAAAGACAGACTTCTTGGCAGGTTACACTGGGAGACGCCATCATAGTCCTTCAGGTCACTGGCTGTTATTGCCTTTCATCCATTCCACCCTCCACTGACTATCAGAGATCAGACTTCATGTCTGTCGAGGTGGATTGTTGTTTGGATGATATAAAAACACAATGAAGTTTATTTGGCCCATAGAGACTGAGTGATGACATTTTGTATCCAATAAACACGTCCAGATCTATCCATCTACCAGACAAATGTTGTGTTGTAGTCTTGTTTGTAGAACTTAGAACATCAGATGTGTACTGACTAGTAGGGATGAGTGACTCTGCCCTGGTTCAGTTCCCTGCAGGGTCCCACTGAAGGGGGAAGAATGAGCACCCCTCAAACCATACCAGGCCACATGACCTCAACTGGGGGGGGGGGGGCTTTTGGGCAGGGGGACTTCCTCCCAAAACAGCTTGTGCTCATGTTGATGGGAACAAGGGCCTCTTCCCCATAACTCTTGCCCAATAGTTGTGGGGGTCTGCAGGTGGGGGGCTTATAGGAATCTGGAAACTGCCTTCAAAGGGGGCTCCCAGATCCCAGAAACCTCATGTGAATGAGTATGGGGTGCATAGCAATCCTACTCAAAAGAGAAAAACAAATACAATCTAAACTGAGTGATTAAAAAAAAAAAAAAAGAGCTGAGCAAAATGTTGGCGCTATATAAATCCTTAATAATAATAATTCACAAAAAAAGTGTCAAAAACTAAGTAAAAACACAAACCTAGTTTTTCACAAGTCCCTGATAAAGAGAAAAAAAAATCTCCCCAGTGCCATTAGTACAGTGTCAGTGTTTTTTCTTTTTTTTTGCACTGATCACTGTATTGGTGTCACTGGGATGTCAGTGACCCCAAGTCAGTTCCCCCCCAGTGTCAGAATGTCCACCGCAGTTCTGTCATAAGTCACTAATCGCCTCTATTATTAGTATAAAAAAAATCCCAGTATATATACACCACCATTTGTAAACGCTATAACTTTCACGTAAACCAATTAATTTACACGTATTGGGATTTTTTTTAGCAAAGACACGGAGCAGAATACATTTTGGCCAAAATTTATGACGAAATTTGATTTTTAAATTTTTTTTTACTGGACATGTTTTATAGCAAAAAGTCCAAATATGGTTTTTATTATTGTATTTTTTTTTTTGCAAAATTGTTGGTCTTTTTTTTTATAGCACAAAAAATAAAAAACGCACAGGCGATGAAATACCAAAGAAAGAAAGCCTAATTTGTGGGAAAAAAAGGAAGTAAATTTAATTTTGGTGCAGAGTAACATGACCGCGCAATTGTCAGTTAAAGTGGCGCAGCGCCATAACACAAACCACTTCTGTAATCGCTTCCTGATTGCCCTATAGTAGAAATACTGCTACTGCGTGACACGGGTGCACAAAATCACATAGATATACATGATTCACGCTCCCGCAGTTTTCATGCCTCTCCCAGATAGCGTCAGATTGCCCGTCAGTACACCAGTCATCACATTTAACCCCTTGATTGCCAGGAAGACACTCATACACAATAAACCTCCATTGCTAGTATAGTGTCTGAACGGATCAATATCTTTGATCAGATCAGCACTATACCAGCGTTCACATTAGTATAGTATCCCCCAAAAATGCAGTGTTAGCGGGATCAACCCCAGCACCTGCCAGCACCTGCATTTAGCCCCTACGCTTACCCCCCTTCTCCCCCAGCAAGTGCAGTGTCAGTAGGTCACTGTCACTTGATATATTGCACACAAAACCGCAGTGTTGGCAGAATCAGGCCTGATTTCTGGTAGCATTTGTCGGTAAATTCTGATGACTCTCATATGCAGCAGAGTGCCAGTACTAGTGCCGCGCTACCTTTTGGTGAACTGGCGAGTACCAGCGGCCTAGTATATCCTGGTTTTTCACATACCAGCACTGCAGTATCACTTGGTGATGTGGCAAGTCCCATAAATGCAGTACAAGCTGGTGCCGTGGTGAGCACAACAGGGGCAGACTGACAACTCATGGGGCCCCCGGGCAATAGGGGATCATGTGGCTCCTGTTTCCTTGCCCAAACTCAAAAAAGCCTATGAAAAAGCTACCAGGGGCATCTCATGGGGCCCCCTACTGACCCCGGGCCTTCGGGCAGTGCCCGAGTTTCCAAATGGTCAGTCTGCCCCTGGAGCACAAGTATTGTCCTGCAACCACCAAGAATTCTCACACAGCCCCTTAAAACCCTTAGTATCCTTCTGGATGTGCTTGCAAATCCTGATTGGCAGCCCACAAATTCTGCAGCACCTGTACTTCCCCTATTCACTGCCCAACCCGGAATTCAGGTGGAAACAGCAAATTTAACTCCTCCCCTTGATTTTTTGGAGCTGTTTTTTTTTTAAAAATCTGTATACATTGATTGTGGATCAAAGCAATTTATCACCGCCAACAGTTTCTGAATTAACATTTTTTTGGGCCTAACCCTCAACATGGGCATTACCCAAAATGAATTGCGGTTGTATTGGTCCACAGACCTGATTCATCATATGCCGTGTTCTCTACTGCCATGGCCAGGCAGAGATATGACAGTATAATGTGTTTTATGCATTTCAATGACAATGCACTCTGCCATCCTCGGGGTGACACTGAATTTGACGGCTCCACAAAATTCAGCCCCTCGAAAATCACCTTAGCCAAAAACTTGCAGATGTCTATACTCCCCAACAAAAAATCTGCGTTGAGGAGTCCCTCATTAATTTTTCTGGCCGCCTTCCATTCAAACAATTTCCCAGCAAGCGTGCCAGATATGGGGTCAAGATGTAGGAGACTTGTGAGAGGGCAACAGGCTATACTTATAATTTTTGGATTTACGAAGGAAAAGCCCCCCTGGATGCCCAGACTACATGGGGAGCAGTGACAAGATAGTTTGGGACTTGGTGTTATTCCTCTTCCATATGGGGTACCACTTATACATGGACAATATTTATTCATATGTGCCACTATATAGACATTTGTACAATCTTGGAACTTTCGCATTTGGCATCATGTGACCTAATGTGTGCCCACCATTAGAAGGGGGTGGATGCAGGGCGGTATATTCTAATGGTGGGCATACCACACACTTTCTCTGGCAGAGATTTCTTCTCTATTTCATTCATCCTACAGGCTGCATACAAAAAAAAGAACATAGCATACAGTGAAGGAAATGCATATTTGCTCCCCGGCTGATGTTGAATGTTCGCCCCTCACAAAGAAATGATCAGTCTAAAAATAGAGTGTTCGGTGTATTGTAACACTGAGAGACAGAATACAACAACATATTCAGCAGAAATGCGTCTAACAAATGATGACGGATCTGCATGTTCATGAGGGAAAGAAGGATTTGATCCCCTTCACAAAACATGACTTAGTACTTGGTGGCAAATCCCTTGATGGCAATTAGAGATGAGCGAATCGAAGTAGGCGAAGTGGAATTCGTTTCGAATATTAGAAAAATTTCGATTCGCGCCGAATCCGAAAATTAGCCTACTTCGGATGCGCGAATCAAAATTTTTCCTAAATTGGCGGCGACATGTGCGGCGACAGAGCGGGGATGTCTGGGAAGGCGCGCAGACAAGGCGCGCTGACCCATAATGCATTCATTCATGACATGTGATCGCATTAGCCAATCAGCAGCCAGCCAGCCAGCACTGTGTAATGGTCGAGCTTTAAATGGCGGCCATTTTAGAATTCTCCATTTGCCTCCAGTCATTCAACAGAGGCAGACCTCTCTGTATTAGGGACAGAGTTAGGGACACAGAAACGTTACTTAGGGACAGAGAAACGTTACTTAGGGACACAGAAACGTTACTTAGGGACACAGAAACGTTACTTAGGGCCACAGAACCGTTACTTAGGGCCACAGAACCGTTACTTAGGGCCACAGAACCGTTACTTAGGGACACAGAAACGTTACTTAGGGCCACAGAAACGTTACTTAGGGACACAGAAACGTTACTTAGGGCCACAGAACCGTTACTTAGGGCCACAGAAAAGTTACTTAGGGCCACAGAACCGTTACTTAGGGCCACAGAACCGTTACTTAGGGCCACAGAACCGTTACTTAGGGACACAGAAACGTTACTTAGGGCCACAGAAACGTTACTTAGGGACTCAGAAACGTTACTTAGGGCCACAGAACCGTTACTTAGGGCCATAGAAAAGTTACTTAGGGCCACAGAATCATTACTTAGGGCCACAGAATCGTTACTTAGGGCCACAGAATCGTTACTTAGGGCCACAGAATCGTTACTTAGGGCCACAGAAACGTTACTTAGGGCCACAGAAACGTTACTTAGGGACACAGAATTGTTACTCAGGGACAGACACTGAATTGTTACTCAGGGACAGACACTGAATTGTTACTCAGGGACAGACACAGAATTGTTACTGAGGGACACAGAATTGTTACTGAGGGACACAGAATTATTACTGAGGGACACAGAACTGTTACTCAGGGACAGACACAGAATTGTTACTGAGGGACACAAAATTGTTACTCAGGGACACAGAACTGTTACTCAGGGACACAGAATTGTTACTCAGGGACAGACACAGAATTGTTACTGAGGGACACAGAATTGTTACTGAGGGACACAGAATTGTTACTCAGGGACACAGAATTGTTACTCAGGGACAGACACAGAATTGTTACTGAGGGACACAGAACTGTTACTCAGGGACACAGAACTGTTACTCAGGAACACAGAACTGTTACTCAGGGACAGACACAGAATTGTTACTGAGGGACACAGAATTGTTACTCAGGGACACAGAATTGTTACTCAGGGACAGACACAGAATTGTTACTCAGGGACAGACACTGAGTTGTTGCTCAGGGACAGACACAGAATTGTTACTGAGGGACACAGAATTGTTACTCAGGGACACAGAACTGTTACTCAGGGACAGACACAGAATTGTTACTGAGGGACACAGAATTGTTACTCAGGGACACAGAATTGTTACTCAGGGACAGACACAGAATTGTGACTGAGGGACACAGAACTGTTACTCAGGGACACAGAACTGTTACTCAGGGACACAGAACTGTTACTCAGGGACAGACACAGAATTGTTACTGAGGGACACAGAATTGTTACTGAGGGACACAGAATTGTTACTCAGGGACAGACACAGAATTGTTACTGAGGGACACAGAACTGTTACTCAGGGACACAGAACTGTTACTCAGGGACACAGAACTGTTACTGAGGGACAGACACAGAATTGTTACTGAGGGACACAGAATTGTTACTGAGGGACACAGAATTGTTACTGAGGGACACAGAATTGTTACTCAGGGACACAGAATTGCTGAGGGACACAAAATTGTTACTCAGGGACACAGAATTGTTACTCAGGGACAGACACAGAATTGTTACTGAGGGACACAGAATTGTTACTGAGGGACACAGAATTGTTACTCAGGGACACAGAATTGTTACTCAGGGACACAGAATTGTTACTCAGGGACACATAATTGTTACTCAGGGACAGACACAGAATTGTTGCTGAGGGACACAGAATTGTTACTGAGGGACACAGAATTGTTACTGAGGGACACAGAATTGTTACTCATGGACACAGAATTGTTACTGAGGGACACAGAATTGTTACTCAGGGACAGACACATAATTGTTACTGAGGGACACATAATTGTTACTCAGGGACACAGAATTGTTACTGAGGGACACAAAATTGTTACTCAGGGACACATAATTGTTACTCAGGGACAGACACAGAATTGTTACTCAGGGACAGACACAGAATTGTTACTGAGGGACACAGAATTGTTACTGAGGGACACAGAACTGTTACTCAGGGACACAGAATTGTTACTGAGGGACACAGAATTGTTACTCAGGGACAGACACAGAATTGTTACTGAGGGACAGACACAGAATTGTTACTGAGGGACACAGAATTGTTACTGAGGGACACAGAATTGTTACTGAGGGACACAGAATTGTTACTCATGGACACAGAATTGTTACTGAGGGACACAGAATTGTTACTCAGGGACAGACACATAATTGTTACTGAGGGACACATAATTGTTACTCAGGGACACAGAATTGTTACTGAGGGACACAAAATTGTTACTCAGGGACACATAATTGTTACTCAGGGACAGACACAGAATTGTTACTCAGGGACAGACACAGAATTGTTACTGAGGGACACAGAATTGTTACTGAGGGACACAGAACTGTTACTCAGGGACACAGAATTGTTACTGAGGGACACAGAATTGTTACTCAGGGACAGACACAGAATTGTTACTGAGGGACAGACACAGAATTGTTACTGAGGGACACAGAATTGTTACTGAGGGACACAGAATTGTTACTGAGGGACACAGAATTGTTACTGAGGGACACAGAATTGTTACTGAGGGACACAGAAGTGTTACTGAGGGACACAGAATTGTTACTCAGGGACACAGAATTGTTACTCAGGGACAGACACAGAATTGTTACTCAGGGACACAGAATTGTTACTCAGGGACACATAATCGTTGAATTAAAGAGTATGTCAGACAACATGCAGAGGAGTGGCAGAGGAGGCAATGTTTTAGGAGTGAGCAGACGTGGCAGCAGAGGAAGGGGTCGAGGCAGCACTAGTCGCAGCCAGAGGCCAGTGCTCCCGGTGTCATCCAGCGGTCGTGTCTCCACCGACAACCCTGCCGTCATCGATTGGTTGGCTCGGTCGTCTTCCTCTTCCCAGGTCACCTCTGACACCTACAGCCAACGGTCGGTGGGTACGTCAGACACAACCGTTAGTTGGCATGGCCCGGGAGCAAGCCCACTGAAATCACGTGTCCTCTACCTGCCCCTGTCCTTTGGTGTTCCCTCACCAAGCGAAGTATCGCATGCTGTGGGCTCAGCCCCACTGTACAGTGAGGAAGAGCTAACAGAGGGCGGTCAGGAACGGGGGGAGACATCCGCCTCTTCAGCAGCCAGGCGAAGAAGTACTGGCGAGGAGAGTGGCTCGGTAGCCGGTCTAGAGACAGGTCTGTCTCCTGACCCACACGCAGCCGAGGGGGCTAGTAGTGAGGCGGCGACCCTAATTGATGATGAGGAGGTTGATCGCACTTGGCAGCCTCGTCGTCATCAGGCAATTTCTTCTGCATCATCAGGAGAAGAGGGTGCCAGCTTGGCAGCGAGCAAAACAGTCGGTGGGTTGCCCAGGAGGCAGCAGGGTCGCATCAGTGTCAGTGGAGCCAAACGGCCACGGAGTAGAGCACCAGCTCCACTGCAGCCTACCACCACGGCCAGTAGTGGTGCCGGTGTGCACGGAGGAAGTAGCAGTCAGCCAGTGAGGAGTAGCGGGGGCAAAGTTTCCTACTCGGCGGTGTGGCAATTTTTCGTCAAGCCGCCCGAGGAAGTAAATGTAGCCGTATGTCGACTATGTGGCCAGAAAGTCAAGCGTGGCCAGGGGGCCCATGTTGGGACTACAGCGTTGCGTCAGCATATGCAGCGTTGCCATTTGGTGGCCTGGGATAACCGTGATAAAGATACGGCGGTTCTGCCTGCCCCAGCCCCCGCTCCATCACCCGCTCCGTTACTTGCTCCGTCACCCAACATCAATCGCCCTCTATCAGCCAGTCAAGGCTCCAACACCTCTGCTGAGGGGAGTTGTCGCTCGTTGGCATCTTCCGCTCGTTCAGATGCTCCTTCTCCTGCTACTCCTCTTCACGGATTCCGTCAGCAGTCTTTTTTGGAATCCGTTTCCAAGAGACAACAGTTTGCGAGCACGCACCCGACGGTGCAAAAGCTGAACGTCCTCCTGTCCAAGTTGCTGGTGCTGCAGTCCCTCCCTTTCCAAGTGGTGGACTCGGCACCTTTCCGAGAAATGATGGCTTGTGCCGCGCCGCGGTGGAGAGTGCCAAGCCGGCATTTCTTCGCCAAAAAGGCAGTGCCAGCCCTGCATTCACATGTAGAAGAGATGGTGGGCCAGTCTTTGAGCATGTCGGTCTCTGCCAAAGTGCACGGCAGCGCCAACGTGTGGAGCTGTAACTACGGTCAGGGACAGTACATATCATTTACGGCCCACTGGGTGAACGTGGTGCCGGCACAGCCGCACCAGCAACTTGGACAGGTCACGCCGCTTTTGCCTCCACGTTTGCACGTCCTTGGTCCAGCAAAGATGTCTGCCTCTACCACCTCTTCTTCCGCCGTGTCCTCAGCCGCCACCCCCGTGCCAAGTCCCATTACCCGACCGGCATATCACATGTGCAGGGCGCAACGGTGTCACGCTGTGCTGCACCTGGTATGCCTTGGCGAACGTAGTCACACAGGGGAGGAACTTCTGAGTGTAATGAACAGAGAAATCGACAGATGGCTGTCTCCGCGCAAACTGAAAATCGGAACCATGTTGACCGACAACGGAAAGAACATGGTGTCTGCTCTGCGTCAAGGAAGGTTGTGCCATGCGCCATGCATGGCTCACGTGTTCAATCTGGTTGTCAAGCGGTTCCTAAAATCCACCATCCCACTGCAAGACATCCTTAAAATGTCACGTAAACTTTGCATGCATTTCAGCCATTCCTACACCGCAAAGCACACCCTCCTTGAGCTGCAGCGGCAGAACGGAATTCCACAGCATCGCCTGATCTGCGACGTTGCAACAAGGTGGAATTCAACCCTACACATGTTAGACCGCCTTTACGAGCAGCGAAAGGCCATCACCGATTTCCTGATGTTACAAGCGGATAAAGGTACTCCCCTGTGTAACTTCGATGACAGCCATCGGCAGCTCATGCGTGACACCTGCCGCTTGCTCAGGCCCTTTGAGGAGGCCACGCTATTCGTGAGTCGGCAGGACTATGGGATGAACGACGTCATTCCTCTGTTGCACGTCCTGGAACAAATGCTGTTAACAATGGCTGGTCAGGGTGCGGTAGACGTGGCGCACAGATCTCAACGCCACATGACCCCCTGTGGGGGCAGGACAGGAAGAAGAGGAGGAGGTAGAGGAGGACATTTGTGCTCAGGAATCATTGAGTGAAATGGGTGGTTTTTCCACTCAGTGGACAGGAGTGGAGGAGCAGGAGCATCTGGTAGAGGAGGAGGAGGAGGAGACAGAGGACCCAGACGCACCGTGGCAGTATGCTGTGGAGATGGAGGCAGGGAGTCCCTCGCATTCCTTGGCACAAATGGCCCATAGCATGCTCGGTTGCTTGCGTAGCGACAGCCGAATAATAACCATCAGACAGAGGGATGACTTTTGGCTGTCCACCTTGTTGGACCCTCGCTACCGTTCAAAAATGGTGGCCTTTTTCACACCTGCTGAGAGGGAGGCCAAAATTGCGTACTATAAAAACCACCTATGTAGTCAGTTGGTCTCTGCCTTTCTGCGCCAACGTCCATCCTCAGACACTGTGGGCCCTGTGCGCTCGCGTTCCGCTGCCATGGCAGCAGGGGAGGGGTGGGGTGGTAGGAGCAGTGGCAGCTCCACCAGCAGCGGCTGCCTCAGTCTGCAGTCGATGATGAGTAGCTTTCTTCACCAGCGCAGTGAGGAAACTACTAACCAGCCGCAGCAGCAGCATCAGGTGGACCTGGAGCAGGAGCTCAAACAACAGGCTTGGGCCTACTTGGACAGCACCCTGCCAACCGAGGTAGACAATCCCCTTGACTACTGGGCAACGAAACTTGACCTTTGGCCCCAACTAGCTGAATTTGCCCTTGAAAGGCTGTCATGCCCGGCCAGTAGCGTGGCATCGGAGCGCGTGTTTAGTGCGGCAGGAGGTATTGTAACTCCGCGGAGGACACGACTGTCCACCCAAAGTGTGGAGAGACTCACGTTTGTGAAAATGAATCAGGCGTGGATTAGTCTGGATTTCAAACCACCAGTTCCTGACACAACTGACTAAATCCGCCATGAATCATGCCCCAAACATGTGCCACTTTCAGGTCTCCTCACACTGCTGGTGTGTTCAATTTTTTGACATAGGGTGCTGGCAGATTACGGGCCTCCCATAGCTGCTGCCAGGCCCCTAATCTGCCATGGGCCCCTGTACCGCCTCCTCATGCTGCTGCCAGGTCCAGAGTCTTTCATGGGTCCCTGTATGGCCTCCCATTGCTGCTGTCTCCATCGCCACACTCTGCCATGTGCCACTTTCAGGTCTCCTCACACTGCTGGTGTGTTACATTTTTTGTCATAGGGTGCTGGCAGATTACGGGCCTCACATAGCTACTGCCAGGCCCCTAATCTGCCATGGGCCCCTATACCGCCTCCTCATGCTGCTGCCAGGTCCAGAGTCTCTCATGCCATGTGCCACTTTCAGGTCTCCTCACACTGCTGGTGTGTTCAATTTTTTGACATAGGGTGCTGGCAGATTACGGGCCTCCCATAGCTACTGCCAGGCCCCTAATCTGCCATGGGCCCCTATACCGCCTCCTCATGCTGCTGCCAGGTCCACAGTCTCTCATGGGTCCCTGTACGGCCTCCCATTGCTGCTGTCTCCATCGCCACACTCTGCCATGTGCCACTTTCAGGTCTCCTCACACTGCTGGTGTGTTACATTTTTTGTCATAGGGTGCTGGCAGATTACGGGCCTCCCATAGCTGCTGCCAGGCCCCTAATCTGCCATGGGCCCCCGTACCGCCTCCTCACGCTGCTGCTAGGTCCACAGTGTGTCATGGTTCCCTGTACCGCCTCCCATTGCTGCTGTCTCCATCGCCACACTCTGCCATGTGCCACTTTGAGGTCTCCTCACACTCCTGCGGTTTTCCATTTTGTCATAGTTTGCTGGCAGATTACAGGCCTCCCATAGGTGCCGCCAGGCCCCAAATCGGCCATGGGCCCCAGTACCGCCTGGTCACGCTGCTGCTGGGCCCACAGTGTGACCTGGGTCCCTGTACCGCCTCCCATTGCTCCCACTCTGCCATGTGCCACTTTGAGGTCTCCTCACACTCCTGCGGTTTTCCATTTTGTCATAGGTTGCTGGCAGATTAAAGGCCTCCCATAGGTGCCGCCAGGCCCCAAATCGGCCATGGGCCCCCGTACCGCCTGGTCACGCTGCTGCTGGTCCCACAGTGTGACCTGGGTCCCTGTACCGCCTCCCATTGCTCCCACTCTACCATGTGCCACTTTGAGGTCTCCTCACACTCCTGCGGTTTTCCATTTTGTCATAGGTTGCTGGCAGATTAAAGGCCTCCCATAGGTGCCGCCAGGCCCCAAATCGGCCATGGGCCCCCGTACCGCCTGGTCACGCTGCTGCTGGTCCCACAGTGTGACCTGGGTCCCTGTACCGCCTCCCATTGCTCCCACTCTGCCATGTGCCACTTTGAGGTCTCCTCACACTCCTGCGGTTTTCCATTTTGTCATAGTTTGCTGGCAGATTACTGGCCTCCCATAGGTGCCGCCAGGCCCCAAATCGGCCATGGGCCCCCGTACCGCCTGGTCACACTGCTGCTGGGCCCACAGTGTGACCTGGGTCCCTGTACCGCCTCCCATTGCTCCCACTCTGCCATGTGCCACTTTGAGGTCTCCTCACACTCCTGCGGTTTTCCATTTTGTCATAGGTTGCTGGCAGATTAAAGGCCTCCCATAGGTGCCGCCAGGCCCCAAATCGGCCATGGGCCCCCGTACCGCCTGGTCACGCTGCTGCTGGTCCCACAGTGTGACCTGGGTCCCTGTACCGCCTCCCATTGCTCCCACTCTACCATGTGCCACTTTGAGGTCTCCTCACACTCCTGCGGTTTTCCATTTTGTCATAGGTTGCTGGCAGATTAAAGGCCTCCCATAGGTGCCGCCAGGCCCCAAATCGGCCATGGGCCCCCGTACCGCCTGGTCACGCTGCTGCTGGTCCCACAGTGTGACCTGGGTCCCTGTACCGCCTCCCATTGCTCCCACTCTGCCATGTGCCACTTTGAGGTCTCCTCACACTCCTGCGGTTTTCCATTTTGTCATAGTTTGCTGGCAGATTACTGGCCTCCCATAGGTGCCGCCAGGCCCCAAATCGGCCATGGGCCCCCGTACCGCCTGGTCACACTGCTGCTGGGCCCACAGTGTGACCTGGGTCCCTGTACCGCCTCCCATTGCTCCCACTCTGCCATGTGCCACTTTCAGGTCTCCTCACACTCCTGCTGGTTTCCATTTTGTCATAGGTTGCTGTATGGCCTCCCATTGCTGCTGCCTCCACCGCCACACTGTGGCTCCAAACACTGGTTTTGGCCCCGTGACTGGCCAAATGAGTGAAGTGTGCGGTGATTCTAAGATCGACGGCACTCATCTGCATGTCATACTGAGTGACAGTATTATTTCTCTTCCCAGCAGACTCCAAGGGCATTTAAATTAAAGGTACAGTGTTCTGCACTAATATTAAGTCTCTCTGAAGCCTAGAAACACCCTTTTTTAAGTTAAATTCACAGCGAATATATTCGACTCGAATCGAATATTTTCCACAAATTCGCCGAATCAGTTGAATCAAATTTTTGAATACTTCGCTCATCTCTACTCATGATCATTGACACTCCACGAGGTGAGATCTTGAATGGTGCACCAGACCTAGGGAGACTGACACTTGTTTTGTGTTTCTTCCATTTGTGAATGATTGCACCAACTGTTGTCACCTTCTCACCAAGCTGCTTGGCCATAGTTTGGTAGCCCAGTCCAGCCTTGTGTAAGTCTACCATCTTGTCCCTGACATCCTTGGACAGCTCTTTGGTCTTTGCCATGGTGGAGAGTTTGGAATCTGATGGTTTGATTGCTCCTGTGGGCAGGTGTCTTTTATACAGGTAACAAAATGAGATTAGCAGCACTCCCTTTAAGAGACTGCTTCTAATCTCAGCTTGTTACCTGTATGAGAGACACCTGGGAGCCAGAAATCCTGTTGAATGATAGGGGATCCAATCCTTCTTTCCCTCATGAACATGCAGATCAGTCATCATTTGTTAGAGCATTTCTGCTGAATTTGTTGTTGTACAGTTGCAAGAAAAAGTATGTGAACCCCTTGGGATTACGTGGAGTTTTGCATGACTTGGGCATAAAATGTGCTCTGAACGTCAACAACAAGAGAAGAACACAGTCTTCTTTCCCTAATATACTCTCATGTGTCTGTATTTGTCTCTGCAGGTTGGTTGGATGTGGTCTGACTTCCTCCTGCTGTGATGATCTCCGCTCCATTCTGATCACTAACCCATCCCTCACCAGACTGGATTTATCACATAATAATCTCCAAGACTCTGGAATGAGACGTCTGTGTGAGGGACTCCGTCATCCTGGCTGTACTCTGCAGTACCTAAGGTGAGAATTCTACTATAAATGATCTCATATTCTGCAGGACTCTGATATATATCTTCTATGTGAGGGACTCCGAGATCCAGGAGATGAGGGGAGAATTCTACTATAAATGATCTCATTTTCTGCAGGACTCTGATATATATCTTCTATGTGAGGGACTCCGAGATCCAGGAGATGAGGGGGGAATTCTACTATAAATGATCTCATATTCTGCTGGATTTTGGGATAAATCCTTTGTGAGGGATCCAGACACGTTCCCTAGATGACAGTTATACAAAGACAGACTTCTTGGCAGGTTACACTGGGAGACGCCATCATAGTCCTTCAGGTCACTGGCTGTTATTGCCTTTCATCCATTCCACCCTCCACTGACTATCAGAGATCAGACTTCATGTCTGTCGAGGTGGATTGTTGTTTGGATGATATAAAAACACAATGAAGTTTATTTGGTCCATAGAGACTGAGTGATGACATTTCTTATCCAATAAAACACGTCCAGATCTATCCATCTACCAGACAAATGTTGTGTTGTAGTCTTGTTTGTAGAACTTAGAACATCAGATGTGTACTGACTAGTAGGGATGAGTGACTCTGCCCCGGTTCAGTTCCCTGCAGGGTCCCACTGAAGGGGGAAGAATGAGCACCCCTCAAACCATACCAGGCCACATGACCTCAACTGGGGGGGGGGGGGGGGCTTTTGGGCAGGGGGACTTCCTCCCAAAACAGCTTGTGCTCATGTTGATGGGAACAAGGGCCTCTTCCCCATAACTCTTGCCCAATAGTTGTGGGGGTCTGCAGGTGGGGGGCTTATAGGAATCTGGAAACTGCCTTCAAAGGGGGCTCCCAGATCCCAGAAACCTCATGTGAATGAGTATGGGGTGCATAGCAATCCTACTCAAAAGAGAAAAACAAATACAATCTAAACTGAGTGATTAAAAAAAAAAAAAAAGAGCTGAGCAAAATGTTGGCGCTATATAAATCCTTAATAATAATAATTCACAAAAAAAGTGTCAAAAACTAAGTAAAAACACAAACCTAGTTTTTCACAAGTCCTTGATAAAAAGAGAAAAAAAAATCTCCCCAGTGCCATTAGTACAGTGTCAGTGTTTTTTCTTTTTTTTTGCACTGATCACTGTATTGGTGTCACTGGGATGTCAGTGACCCCAAGTCAGTTCCCCCCCAGTGTCAGAATGTCCACCGCAGTTCTGTCATAAGTCACTGATCGCCTCTATTATTAGTATAAAAAAAATCCCAGTATATATACACCACCATTTGTAAACGCTATAACTTTCACGTAAACCAATTAATTTACACGTATTGGGATTTTTTTTAGCAAAGACACGGAGCAGAATACATTTTGGCCAAAATTTATGACGAAATTTGATTTTTAAATTTTTTTTTACTGGACATGTTTTATAGCAAAAAGTCCAAATATGGTTTTTATTATTGTATTTTTTTTTTGCAAAATTGTTGGTCTTTTTTTTTATAGCACAAAAAATAAAAAACGCACAGGCGATGAAATACCAAAGAAAGAAAGCCTAATTTGTGGGAAAAAAAGGAAGTAAATTTAATTTTGGTGCAGAGTAACATGACCGCGCAATTGTCAGTTAAAGTGGCGCAGCGCCATAACACAAACCACTTCTGTAATCGCTTCCTGATTGCCCTATAGTAGAAATACTGCTACTGCGTGACACGGGTGCACAAAATCACATAGATATACATGATTCACGCTCCCGCAGTTTTCATGCCTCTCCCAGATAGCGTCAGATTGCCCGTCAGTACACCAGTCATCACATTTAACCCCTTGATTGCCAGGAAGACACTCATACACAATAAACCTCCATTGCTAGTATAGTGTCTGAACGGATCAATATCTTTGATCAGATCAGCACTATACCAGCGTTCACATTAGTATAGTATCCCCCAAAAATGCAGTGTTAGCGGGATCAACCCCAGCACCTGCCAGCACCTGCATTTAGCCCCTACGCTTACCCCCCTTCTCCCCCAGCAAGTGCAGTGT
The DNA here is from genome assembly GCF_062004578.1 of Staurois parvus. NCBI lineage: Eukaryota > Metazoa > Chordata > Amphibia > Anura > Ranidae > Staurois > Staurois parvus. The sequence continues at coordinate 213,253 of NW_028318832.1, forward strand.
CAGTAGGTCACTGTCACTTGATATATTGCACACAAAACCGCAGTGTTGGCAGAATCAGGCCTGATTTCTGGTAGCATTTGTCGGTAAATTCTGATGACTCTCATATGCAGCAGAGTGCCAGTACTAGTGCCGCGCTACCTTTTGGTGAACTGGCGAGTACCAGCGGCCTAGTATATCCTGGTTTTTCACATACCAGCACTGCAGTATCACTTGGTGATGTGGCAAGTCCCATAAATGCAGTACAAGCTGGTGCCGTGGTGAGCACAACAGGGGCAGACTGACAACTCATGGGGCCCCCGGGCAATAGGGGATCATGTGGCTCCTGTTTCCTTGCCCAAACTCAAAAAAGCCTATGAAAAAGCTACCAGGGGCATCTCATGGGGCCCCCTACTGACCCCGGGCCTTCGGGCAGTGCCCGAGTTTCCAAATGGTCAGTCTGCCCCTGGAGCACAAGTATTGTCCTGCAACCACCAAGAATTCTCACACAGCCCCTTAAAACCCTTAGTATCCTTCTGGATGTGCTTGCAAATCCTGATTGGCAGCCCACAAATTCTGCAGCACCTGTACTTCCCCTATTCACTGCCCAACCCGGAATTCAGGTGGAAACAGCAAATTTAACTCCTCCCCTTGATTTTTTGGAGCTGTTTTTTTTTTTAAATCTGTATGCATTGATTGTGGATCAAAGCAATTTATCACCGCCAACAGTTTCTGAATTAACTTTTTTTTGGGCCTAACCCTCAACATGGGCATTACCCAAAATGAATTGCGGTTGTATTGGTCCACAGACCTGATTCATCATATGCCGTGTTCTCTACTGCCATGGCCAGGCAGAGATATGACAGTATAATGTGTTTTATGCATTTCAATGACAATGCACTCTGCCATCCTCGGGGTGACACTGAATTTGACGGCTCCACAAAATTCAGCCCCTCGAAAATCACCTTAGCCAAAAACTTGCAGATGTCTATACTCCCCAACAAAAAATCTGCGTTGAGGAGTCCCTCATTAATTTTTCTGGCCGCCTTCCATTCAAACAATTTCCCAGCAAGCGTGCCAGATATGGGGTCAAGATGTAGGAGACTTGTGAGAGGGCAACAGGCTATACATATAATTTTTGGATTTACAAAGGAAAAGCCCCCCTGGATGCCCAGACTACATGGGGAGCAGTGACAAGATAGTTTGGGACTTGGTGTTATTCCTCTTCCATATGGGGTACCACTTATACATGGACAATATTTATTCATATGTGCCACTATATAGACATTTGTATAATCTTGGAACTTTCGCATTTGGCATCATGTGACCTAATGTGTGCCCACCATTAGAAGGGGGTGGATTCAGGGCGGTATATTCTAATGGTGGGCATACCACACACTTTCTCTGGCAGAGATTTCTTCTCTTTTTCATTCATCCTACAGGCTGCATACAAAAAAAAGAACATAGCATACAGTGAAGGAAATGCATATTTGCTCCCCGGCTGATGTTGAATGTTTGCCCCTCACAAAGAAATGATCGGTCTAAAAATAGAGTGTTCGGTGTATTGTAACACTGAGAGACAGAATACAACAACATATTCAGCAGAAATGCGTCTAACAAATGATGACGGATCTGCATGTTCATGAGGGAAAGAAGGATTTGATCCCCTTCACAAAACATGACTTAGTACTTGGTGGCAAATCCCTTGACGGCAATCACAGAGGTCAGATGTTTCCTGGAGTTGGCCCCCAGGTTCGCACACATCTCAGGAGGGATTTTGGCCCACTCCTCTTGGCAGATCCTCTCCAAGTCATTAAGGTTTGGTGGCTGGCGTTCAGCAACTCAAACTTTCAGCTCCCTCCACAGATTTTCAATCGGATGAAGGTCTGGAGACTGGCTAGGCCACTCCAGGACCTTAATGTGCTTCTTCTTGAGCCGCTCCTTTGTTGCCTTGGCCGTGTGTTTTGGGTCATTGTCATGCTGGAACACCCATCCACAACCCATTTTCAATGCCCTGACTGAGGGAAGAAGGTTCTCATCCAAGATTTGATGGTACATTGCCCCGTCCATCGTCCCTTTGATGCGGTGTCCCCTTAGCAGAAAACACCCCAAAAGCAGAATGTTTCCACCACCATGTTTCACAGTTGGGATGGTGTTTTTGGGGTCATAGGCAGCATTCCTCCTCCTCCAAACACAGCGAGTTGAGTTGATGCGAAAGAGCTCAATTTTGGTCTCCTCTGACCACAACACTTCCCACCAGTCCTCCTCTGCATCATTCAGATGTTCAGTGGCAGACTTCAGACGGGCCTGGACATGGGCTTTCTTGATCAGAGGGACCTTGCGGGCACTGCAGGATTTCAGTCCTTGTCGGCGTAGTGTGTTACCAATTGTTTTCTTGGTGACTGTGGTCCCAGCTGCCTGGAGATCATTGACAAGATCCTCACGTGTAGTTGTGGGATGATTCCTCACTGTTCTCATGATCATTGACACTCCACGAGGTGAGATCTTGCATGGTGCACCAGACCTAGGGAGACTGACACTTGTTTTGTGTTTCTTCCATTTGTGAATGATTGCACCAACTGTTGTCACCTTCTCACCAAGCTGCTTGGCCATAGTTTGGTAGCCCAGTCCAGCCTTGTGTAAGTCTACCATCTTGTCCCTGACATCCTTGGACAGCTCTTTGGTCTTTGCCATGGTGGAGAGTTTGGAATCTGATGGTTTGATTGCTCCTGTGGGCAGGTGTCTTTTATACAGGTAACAAAATGAGATTAGCAGCACTCCCTTTAAGAGACTGCTTCTAATCTCAGCTTGTTACCTGTATGAGAGACACCTGGGAGCCAGAAATCCTGTTGAATGATAGGGGATCCAATCCTTCTTTCCCTCATGAACATGCAGATCAGTCATCATTTGTTAGACACATTTCTGCTGAATTTGTTGTTGTACAGTTGCAAGAAAAAGTATGTGAACCCCTTGGGATTACGTGGAGTTTTGCATGACTTGGGCATAAAATGTGCTCTGAACGTCAACAACAAGAGAAGAACACAGTCTGCTGAACATAATACTACACAAACATTAGATGTTGCCATGGTTTAATTGCACATAACATGTAAACATGCACAGTGCAGGGAGGAAAAAGTATGTGAACCTTTGGACTTAATAACTGGTTGACCCTCCTTTGGCAGCAATAACCTCAACCAAACGTTTCCTGTAGTTGCAGATCAGACCTGCACAACGATCTGGAGTCATTTTGGACCACTCCTCTTCTATTCTTGGGATGTCTGGTGTGAATCGCTCTCTTAAGGTCATGCCACAGCATTTCAATGGGGTTGAGGTCAGGACTCTGACTGGGCCACTCCAGAAGGCGTATTCTGTGCTGTTGCAGCCATTGTTTTGTTGAATGACTTGTATGCTTTGGGTCATTGTCCTGTTGCATCACCCATCCTCTGTGGAGCTTCAGTTGGCGGACAGATGGTCGTACGTTTTCCTGCAAAATGTCTTGATAAACTCTGGAATTCATTTTCCCATCAATGACAACAATCCGTCCAGGCCCTGAGGCAGCAAAGCAGCCCCAAACCATGATGCTCCCTCCGCCATGTTTCACAGTGGGGATGAGGTTTTGATGTTGGGGTGCTGTGCCTTTTTTTCTCCACACATAGTGTTGTGTGTTCTTCCCAAACAACTCAATCTTGGTGTCATCTGTCCACAGTATATTTTGCCAGTAGTGCTGTGGAACATCCAGGTGCTCTTTTGCAAACTTCAAACGTGCTGCAATCTTCTTTTTGGCCAGCAATGGCTTCCTCCGTGGTGTCCTCCCATGTACTCCATTCTTGTTTCATGTTTTCCTTATTGTAGATGTGTCAACGAAAATGTTAGCATGTGCCAGAGATTTCTGTAGGTCTTTAGCTGACACTCTGGGATTCTTCTTTACCTCATGCAGCATTCTGCGCTGTGCTCTTGCAGTCATTTTTACAGGACGACCACGCCTAGGGAGAGTAGCAACAGTGCTAAACTTTCTCCATTTGTAGACAGTCTGTCTTACCGTGGACACATGAACATCAAGGCTCAAGGAGATACTTTTGTAACCCTTTCCAGCTTCATGCAAGTCAACAATTCTTGATGGTAGGTCTTCTGAGAGCTCTTTTCTGCGAGGCGTGGTTCACATCAGACAGTGCTTCTTGAAACCAGTAAACCCAAAACAGGTGTCAGCAACACATCCAATATCATCACACTGATTGGAGTCAAGGTTGGCTCACTCCTGGCTCCAATTAGCTCTGGGAGAAGTCATTAAGCTAGGGCCTCACATACTTTTTCCTCCCTGCACTGTGAATGTTTACATGTTATGTGCAATTAAACCATGGCAACATCTAATGTTTGTGTAGTATTATGTTCAGCAGACTGTGTTCTTCTATTGTTGTGACTTAGATGACGTTCAGAGCACATTTTATGCCCAATTCATGCAAAACTCCACGTAATCCCAAGGGGTTCACATACTTTTTCTTGCAACTGTATTCTGTCTCTCAGAGTTACAATACACCGAACATGCCATTTTTAGACTGATCATTTCTTTGTGAGGGGCAAACATTCAAAATCAGCAGGGGAGCAAATACGCATTTCCTTCACTGTGTGTGTGTGACATCCCCAGTGACACCAATACAGTGATCAGTGCTAATTAAAAGGCCTGACACTGTACTAGTGGCACTGGGCAGGAATGGGTTAACATCTGGGGACAATCAAAGGGTTAACTGTGTGCTGTGTTACTCTGTGCTGTGCAGAGCCATCCAAAGCAGTGTGCACAAGCTGAGAGGGAGGAGAACTGTTATGTTTACAAACAGTTCTCCTCCCCACCGGAGATCCTCAACATTCACCGAGCAAAATCACACACACACACACATATATATGTGCATGATTTTGCCTGGTGAATGCTGAGGATCTCCGATGGGGAGGAGGACTGTTTGTAAACAAATCAGTTCTCCTCCCTGTCAGCTTGTGCACACTGCTTTGGATGGCTCTACACAGCACAGAGTAACACAGCACACAGTTAACCCTTTGATTGTCCCCAGATGTTAACCCCTTCCTGCCCAGTGCCACTAGTAGTGTCAGGCCTTTTTATTAGCACTGATCACTGTATTGGTGTCACTGGGGATGTCAGTGACAAGTCAGTTCCCCCCCAGTGTCAGAATGCCCACCACAGACCCGCTATAAATTGCTGATCGCCGCCATTGCTAATAAAAATAATTTAAAAAAATCCCAGTATATATACCGCTATTTGTAAACATTATAACTTTCATGTAAACCAATTAATTTACACGTATTGGGATTTTTTTTTAGAAAAAAACACGGAGCAGAATACATTTTGGCCTAAATTTATGATGAAATTTGATTTATTACATTTTTTACTGGACATGTTTAATAACAAATAGTCCAAAATATTGTTTTTTTCTCAAAGCTGTTGGTCTTTTTTTATTGCACAAAAAATAAATAAAACACACAGGTGACCAAATATCACTGAAAGAAAGCTCAATTAGTGCGGAAAAAAGGACATCAATTAAAATTTGGTGCAGCGTTGCATGACTGCGCAATTGTCAGTTAAAGTAACGCAGCGCCATAATGCAAAAAATGGCCTGGTCAGGAGGAGGGGAGGGAATCCTCTGGAGGGCAGATCTTCCACCTCCTGATTGGTTGGATAGAGAACTCCAAACAAAACACAAAGGCCACCAATACTGAAGTACGTCCTTCAAAACAATTGTCTCTTTATTTACAATAAATGGTCTGACAAGCAATAATATGTCTGCCTATCAAGCACCCGATTGGACAGGAGATAATATTGCTCACTGACACCACTTCCTGTGTCAGTTCCAGGCAGGAAATGACATCACTTGACTCCGCCTGAGGGTGGACTACCCAATTGATTCCTCGATATGCCGACATATTATCATTGCTTGTCAGTGCATCTAGCAATCCTCATGGATTTTGCTGCATGGAGACGCAGGTCAAGTAGAAGTCCCATTATTTCCTATGTGGCCGGTTCCCATCTATGTGCCGCAGGGAATCTATATGGAGCCATTCCCCCTCCAATGTGTGCATCACCACGTACGCTGCAATGTGTCCATCCACACTAAGACTTCTCAGGTGGGTGACAACTCCCCTCCATCTCACAGGGGAGGTCCAACCAATGTTCCATGAGATCATCCATCCAAATGGGCCAACATTTCATCTTCTAAGACCCCGCCCACTGATTATCCATTGGAATGTGTCTACTTCTGCCCGTCACTGGAGAACATCTCACCTCTCTTTCCTGCTTCTCCCACCAGAATATTATGGTGTGATGTGACATTATGGTGCTGGGATGATCTCTGCTCCGTGATCTCCACAAACCGAACTCTGACCAGACTGAAGGTGACATTGCATAAGGAGGATGGTGAGAAGATGTCGTACTCAGAAGTGGATCCTCGTTGGCAGGTCCTCCGGAATGCCGGCTTCACTGTGGATAGAAGGTAAGATCTGTTCTATTGGGGGGAACACACATACTGGGGGGATTTACTAAAGCTGGTTTCCTCAGAATCTGGTGCAGCTGTGCATGGCAGCCAATCAGCTTCTCCCCTCAGCTTGTCCAATGAAGCTTTAGCAATAAAAGCAGTAAGCTGATTGGTTCCCTCGCAGAGGACAGGTATAGGAGCCCCAGCAACTGGACTGTAGGACCATCATGGTGATAATGATGATGATCATTGAAGGAAGGACAGTGAAATGTAAGCTGGCCACAGATGGTTCAGATCTCGGCCAGTTCAGCAGGGACCAGCTGAGATTTGAACCATGTATGGGCAGGCTGATTGTACCCAAGTCAATGGTTGAATGGGTTGTGTACTCCAGCCTGTGGGATTTTACATGCAATTATTGCTAGCAGCTAGTATGGCCACCAGCAGTAATCATTGTGTTGTCCAGGCAGGGATGGTTCCCCCCGAGATGTTTACCATCGTAAGTTATACAGTCGCTCGGCAAGCAGGTAGACACAGACAGAGCATGCTCTGCTCTATGGGCGGTTGGAGGTAAGCGGGTGTAAGCAGACACAAGTCCCTCTACATCTGCCACTCCATAGAGGTGAATGGAGGGTCCACCTGAAAAACGGACAAGGACACCCAATCTGACCGATCGTGTGAAAGGGGCCTTAGTGTTTAGGGGTATGGTAAAAATGTGCAGCTCAGCTGTGAATTCTTACCGCCCCCAAATGCTCCCGCATATACTGCAAAGCAGTGGAGGGGGAATAGTATATACCATGGCCCTGATGATTTATTATCACCGCTGTTCTGTTGGCCCTCAGCCCGCTCCTGTTTTCCCAGGCTGTCCTGCTGTACGCGGATGAGTTGGCAGCATACAGAGTGGGGGGAGGGGAACATCCATGTCTCCCCCCCCTGTGATGAATGAAGCCGGAAGCTACAAGGATTATGTCACTTCTGGGTTTAATTCTGTGTTTACCTGACTGATAACAGCCAGGAAGGCAGCCAATCAAAGTGATTTGTGTATGATCAGGTGCCTTAGAGGGCAGGGGAGGGGTCAGGGGTCTAATAGACCCCATATATCTCCATAAAGAAGACCTGTCACTGCCCCATCTATCACAAGGGATGTTATTCATCACCTGTCATAGCAATACACCGCGTTCCAAATGATTCTGCAAATTCTATTTAAGTGTCACAAAGATGAAATCTTTTGTTTTTCAGTGTAACTCATGGATGGCATTGTGTGTCAGGGCTCTTTTGATCACTGAAAACAATCTGGGACACCTGTGATAATTAGATTGGCCGGTGAGCCCAATTTCAGGAAAAACTCCTAAAGGACGGCGTTCCCCATTATTAAGCAGAACGCCATTTTCAAGCAATATGAGGAAGAAAAAGGATCTCTCTGCTGCCGAAAAGAGTGAAATAGTTCGATGCCTTGGACAAGGGATGAAAACATTCGATATTTCATGAACACGTAAGCGTGATCATCGCACTATGAAGAGATTTGTGGCTGATTCAGAGCACAGACGGGTTGGTGCAGATAAAGGCACATTGAGGAAGATTTCTGCCAGATCCATGCATTGGATCAAGAGAGCAGCTGCTAAAATCCCATTACATAGCAGCAAACAGATATTTGAAGCTGCTGGTGCCTCTGGAGTCCCACGGACATCAAGGTGTAGAGTCCTCCAGAGTCCTGCAACTGTGCAGAAACCTTCTATTCGGCCACCACTAACCAATGCTCACAAGCAGAAACGGCTGCATTGGGCAGAAAATACATGAGGACTCATTTTCAAACAGTCCTGTTCACTGATGAGTGCCGTGCGACCCTGGATGGTCCAGATGGATGGAGTAGTGGATGGTTGGTGGACTGCCACCCTGTTCTAACAAGGCTGCGACGTCAGCAAGGCGGTGGTGGAGTCATGTTTTGGGCCGGAATCATGGGAACAGAGCTGGTTGGTCCCTTTAGGGGCCCCGAAGGTGTAAAGATGACCTCTGCAAAGTATGTGGAGTTTATGACTGACCACTTTCTTCCCTGGTACAGAAGGAAGAACTATGCTTTCCGTAATAAAATCATCTTCATGCATGACAATGCACCATCTCATGCTGCAAAGAATACCTCTGCATCAATGGCTGCTATGGGGATAAAAGGAGAGAAAGTCATGGTGTGGCCTCCATCCTCCCCTGACCTCAATCCTATTGAGAACCTTTGGAGCATCCTCAAGCAAAAGATCTATGAGGGTGAGAGGCAGTTTACATCCAAACAGCAGCTCTGGGAGGCTATTCTGACATCTTGCAAACAAATTCAAGCAGAAACTGTCCAAAACCTCCCAAGTTCAATGGATGCCAGACTTGTGATCTGCTATCAGATAAGGGCTCCTATGTTACAATGTAACGTGACCGCTTCAAATGTTTACAAAGTTACAATGTTGGGAAACGTTGGATTGAAATAGCTTTTGATTTCAGTAAATTTGCTGCAAACACAACAAATGACAATTCTCAGTTCTTTACAACCTAGAAAGTGTTTTGAAACTTCCTGTGCGGAATAATCCGGAACACAAATCCTGTTATTAGGAGGTTTGTTCAATAAAAATTGAATTGTACTCTTCTAGTTGTAACCTGAGAATTCTGCCGACTGATATTTACATCAATTATTGAGGGAAATGAGAAAATATCATTTGCATAATAATTTGGAACAGGGCGTAAAGTTAAACAAAACAAATCCCATAAAAAAGCAATAATTCTGGACCCAGACCTCCTGCCTAACTGTAAACTGGTAACCTGTAAAGGCTATTAAAGCGCCCCCTATGGACAATGTTAGGTACGGTACTTTGTTGCCTTTTACCAGATGTGCACAATATTTCATCTTGGTAAGTTTGGTATCTATTTACTCAACACAACATCATATGCTGTACTATTGCTGGGAAGACTGCAAATGCTAAACATAGAATATTTCAAACCAACACATTGCCAAAAAAAATACAATTCTGCTACTCAAGGGGATTCATGGAGAAAAGTCCTGGGGGCTTAGGGGGTTAAAGAAACACTTTGCCATTCTCCTCTTCCTCCGCGTGGAAATGTTTGTGTAACCCCCCCTCTTACTGTGCTGGTGTATCCACAATGACCATACATGCCCAGCAATTCCAGCATTGTTCTGATTGGCTGCCCCAATGCCACTTGCCAGGTCTTGTGTTGCCGCCTTCTTTTCTCTTTCTTGCAGCCAGCACCTGATGATACACCGCTGTATGTCCCTGCTGCCGCAGTCTCCTGGGATATGTGACGGGTTACATCCCAGGAGGCTACAGGAGCCGGGAAATGTCATATTTGTCTAGGGAAGAAAACCACAGAAAAGGAAAATGACTTTACAGCTAAGAAGTGTCTTAAAGTCATTGGAAAAAATTTTTAACTGCTTCCCATCCGCCCCATAGCAGAAATAGTGCTTTAGGGCGGCATGGGTGCAAAAAATTACGTATATACATGTGGTTTTGCAGTTCTGGGTAGGCGGCGTGCATGAGCTGTGTGCACGCCCTACCCGCACTGCCATTTGTGGCCGCGGCTGTCAATCACCGGGTCCCGGCCGGTAATTACTCGTCGGCGCTCAGTGATTCCCAAGAATCTCCAACAGGGAGGATGACTGTTTTGTTTACTAACAATCCTCCTCCCTGTCAGCTCGGGCACAGCACAGCCATCCAGAGCAGTGTGAGTACAGTGAAGCACACACCCCGCCCCCTAGTAACACAGACACCATCCCCTAGTAACACAGACCCCGTCCCTTAGTAACACAGACCCTGTCCCCTGGTAACATCCCCCACCCCCTAGTAACACACCCCGCCCCCTAGTTAAACACTCTCAGCACACAGTTAACCCTTTGATCGCACCAGATGTTAACCCCTTCCTACCCAGAGCCATTAGTACAGTGTTAGGGCTTTTTTTTTAGCACTGCTCCCTGTATTGGTGTCACTGGGGATGTCAGTGACACCAAGTCAGTTCCCTTCAGTGTCAAAATACCTGCCGCAGTCCCACTATAAGTCGCTGATCATCGCCATTACTAGTCAAAATTACAAAAAATAAATAAATAAAAAAAAATCCCAGTATCTATACCACCATCTGTAAACATTATAACTTTCATGTAAACCAATTAATTTATACATATTGGGATTTTTTTATTTTTTACTTTTTACTGGATGTGTTTAATAGCAAAAAGTCAGAAATATTGTTTTGTTCTCAAAAAATACTCAGAAGGGCAAGTGGTTAATTAAAATAATGAACATATTATACTTACCTGTTCTGTGTAATGGTTTTGCACAAAGCAGCTCCGATGGGTGGGTGGGGGTGAGGTGAGGGGTGGGGCTTGGGGGCCCCATCTGTTAGAAATCATGGGACCCCGTGCGACCTAACAGTGGCCCTGATAACACCACACACAATGTAACGTTTAATATGCACTCTTCTTCTGAGGTTCATGTAAACAAATCATTGTGAACAGTTCTTTTGTCCTTTGTTCAATCTAGACATGGACTCATCCATTCACCTTACCACTTGGTGTCATGTCTGGTCTTTATCTCGTAGCCGTCTGATCCCACCATACCTCCCCCAGATTTATAACCTGGGAACATAAGCTGTAACCACCTTGGAATGTTCTTAGAATCTGTGTTCAGAAACCATGAAATAGAATATACAGAACAAAATGGCTTCCAGCATGTCCATGTAGAGATGAGTTCAGGCCTTCCTGTTTCATTCTGTGAGCCCAGAACAGTTCCCACATTTCTGTAGAACCCATTGGAGGTCTCTGGAGTTATACAGATAATGAGAGAGATGATTGAGATGTCCTGTGCCAGTCACAGATTTCCCAGATGATGGAGAATGTCTTCCTCATCCCAAGTTGTGTCATTACAGATGGGTGGATGAGGAATATCAGATCCACCACTAATAATCTTAGTCGGGTCCTACAATCTTCCACAAGGTTTTACCTTTAAAGAAAAAGAACTTTCATTAAAAATCCCCCCATCCCCCGCTGTCTATCCAATGTGTCAGTATAACTGAGCCAATCAGATGTGTTCTCAGCCTGTACACATGACGGCCCAGCACACCAGGCGTACAGTCTGATATCCCAATGGTTGGACGGCCATGTGTGTGTGGGCCCCTGCCATGGTGAGGGCCCCTCGGTATTAGGTGGGTAGTTTTAGAAGGTGGTGGGCCCTATAAATGGGGGACACTTATCAAACCCCTAAAGTGTGAGGACAGAGGGGATGGTTTGGTGTATTTGCATACTGGGGTCAGTTATGAAGAGATGAGATCCCACATCCCACCATCTACATCCAATCTACGTCAGATCTCCTCCCAGCATAGGAGACCACTGATGTACATTGTACGGCTGCAGATTTGTACATTACACATCGCACACATTTCCAGGAAGACAGAAGAATACTTCCCATTAGTGTGTATAAAAATGTCCATCATTTCTTCCAGAGCTCAGCACCAGCTCCCCCTTTTCCATCATCACAGCAACATTTCCTCCTCTAACACTCTCATTTTATTCTTCATAGATGGCGTGGAGGATGGGATGTATCTATACACAGAAGAAGATCAGAGAATGGTCTGTGGGAAGTCCTCCCCTCCTCTATAGATAATACATGGACCCTGATATGAAGAGAATGTCCAGAATGGAATTATATCAGATTCTCCTGTTCATGGCACTGATTATTCATCATTTTCCTTTTCTTCACATTCCGATGATGATGAGTCTACTGACTGATATCTACTGACCGTTTTTCCGGAATGATCTGAGCGGGGATCTGTCTTTCCTCCCATTCCTCCATTTTATATTGTATTGTTACTCCTCAATGTATTCATTACTACAAAATAAAAATGTGACTTTTGGATCTTCACACCAAAACTGCTACCACTGGTGAGACCAGCACGCTGGGAAATTCCTGTTCATGACATGAAGATTCCTCCTACACAAGAAGAAGAAGACACTGAACACACGGTGACAGTGCGGTGCGGACAGTGGGGGGCGCTCTCCATAACATATAAAGGAACAATGGGTGGACAGGAGATTCCGCACCACAAGGACAGAGGTTACCTTCAGAGACTAAGTGGCAAAAATACTGAATATTTTTGTTATAAAAATAATTTGTATTATTTTTTGTGTAGAAAATATATTTTCAAATATAAAACCACAGAAATAAAAAAACACATTTATCACCATTAACCCAAGACAGTGTTGTCTTCCCACATGACTTCAGACATCCAGATGTGGCCACATCTAATGGGTGGGTCACCTAGACAGTGGGGTGACCCCCTACTGTACCGGCTTCCCCTCCCCCCATATAATAAATGACCTCTCAGGAAAACAACAACTGCTATATAAGGCCAGCTGAGGCTACACTATAGAGTGTGTTTATGAGCTGCAACAAGTAACAGACAAAAACAAAGCAATCCATGTATAAAGGAACACATCTAGTGTCATCTTCCAGGATTACAATAAGAATTGTCTCTGATATTGTTCCATCTGCAGATAAGGAGACTAAAGCCGACAGGGAGCAGAGTCCATATGAAGGTCCAGCCAGTGCAGTGTCCCCCTTTTCAGCATTTCCATCGATCGCTCAGCATGGAATCGGCTGTAGAAATGGAAGCTGACAATTGGTGTAGCGACTCTTAGGTCACGCAATGCCACTAACATTCTGATTGTATCTCTAGTGGTCGCTCAGCAGGGTGCACTACAATGTCCAGCAAGCACAGTCATAGTAGAGCTATCAGAAGATAGAGCAGGACAAGCCATAGAGTTCCAGCAGTTCCAGTCCACATGAGATCTTATGCCACATGAATGGTGACACACGTTAGATTGCAATGACCAATTGGCACTGTCATGGCGGAGCAATTGTGAGAGCGAGCAGAGCAAGCCGCAAGATGTGACAGTCAACGTTCATGTATGAGCCGCAGCGGTCTGGGTGTCGGGTCGAATACTGGGCCACAGTTGCCAACATTTCCAAAACGTTTTTAGTGAAACCTTTTTTTCTGAGTGCCCAGAAAGCCCATGTAGGCGGAGCTTGTACTTTAGGGGTGGGGCATTCATTGATTATGGGTGTGGTTCTACATGAACATGACTTCTTTGTGGCAGGCATATATATTCAGCGCCTCCAATGTACGCAGTGCTGTACATCCTGTACATGACATTTCATTGTTAGGAATGTTTCTACTGGAAGATTTCTCATCAGGACAGAAACAGCTAAGAAGGTATTTGGAATTGGGAACATTATTCAGCCATTTGTTTGGCTACAACAGCACTGACTGTAAAGTGCAGCAACCCGACAGCTCTTGCAGAGAATCCAGTGATAGACACCAATGACACATTTTATTTCATTATTACAGGTGCTTATATAGCGCCATCAATGTACACAGCACTTTCCATACAGTATATATTGTACATTCACATCAGTCCTCAACCAGCGGACAATCTAAGGTCCCTAATCACATCCATACACATACTAGGGACAATCTACCTACCAGCATGTCTTTGGAGTGTGGGAGGAAACCCGCACAGGTACAGGGAGAACATGAAGTGTAATGAGGAAATAAAGCCCTTTAAAAGCCTGATGGTACTTATTGGATTTTGGGGTCCTGTACTTGGCTAGACTGCCAAAACGTCTCTCACATGTGGTACCCCCATACTCAGGAGAAGTAACAGAATGTATTTTGGGGAGTAATTCCACATATACCCATGACATGTGTGAGCAATAAATCATTTAAATGACAATTTTGTGTAGAAAAAAAAAAAGAAAACATTTTTTGTTTGTCATTTTCCAAAAAAAGTGGTAAAAAAATAAATTCTTCTATTGATTCAACATGCCTCTCAGCAAATAGTTTGGGGTGTCTACTTTCTAAAAAGGTGTCGTTTTGGGGGATGGGGGAGTTTTATGCCCAGCATTAGAAGTTTACACTCACTCTTCTAACCACCTGAAGACCAAGCCTTTTCTGACACTTTTTGTTCACATGAAAAACATCTGTATTTTTTGCTAGGAAATTAATTTAAATCCCAAACATTATATATTTTTTAAAGCAGACACCCTAGTGAATAAAGTAGTGGGTGCTGCAATTTTTTATGTCACATAGTACTCGCGCAGCGATTTTTCAAATGCAATTTAAAAAAAAAATACACTTTTTTTTTTACTTTTAATTTCAACCACTGGGGCTTCAGCGACTGTTGAAATCAATTGGAAGACGCTGTTCCAGTACAATCTGAGAGATTTGCATGTCCAGAGTATATGTAGAGTTGATCCTGTTTCTCCGCATTGTCTCCAACAAGCGGGTGAGTGTTGAGAGTAATATAAAGAGAGTTTTTACAGGTGTTATATACCACGGGTGTAACATTTTCATATATGATGACCAATGAGAACTACATCTAGATGCCTTGTGGGTAATGTTGAAGGTTCTTTCCCAAGTGTGCAGTTGTATTGGTTGTTGGAGAAGTTTCTCCCAGTTGGATAGAGAGGTAGTTTGTAGGGCGAGCTGTGAGCTGGTTATAAGTGTGTATAAGGTTGAAATCCCTTTCTTTGGGTATTGAGTTTTGTTAAGGAATTGATGTACAGTAGTAGGAATGTTCAGAAGATGTGGAACGTTTATTTTTTGTAGGGCGTGAGCTATTCTCATGTAAGTGAAGTTTTCGTTGTCGGGGAGGTGAAATTTTTCCTGAAGAGTCGAAAAGGAGTCTAGTTTGTGGTTTGTATAGAGGTCTTGTAAAATAGATATACCTCGGTTTTCCCATTGTAGTAGTTTTAAAGAGGAAATAAAGAAGTGTAGGGTGGTGATTGGAGTAGGAATTGGTTTGGTATCTGTCAGGTTGGATGTTAAGAGATCATACCAGGCTTGTAAAGAGGCTTGGATGCATGGATGTTTGGGTAGAATTTTGGATTGAGGGGTTTGTGGCAAGAACAGCAAATTACGTGGTGTAGGCGGGAGATGCTGGAGTGTTTCCATGGTAGTCCATGCTTTTTTGTTAGTTGGGTGCCACCAAAAATAGAGTTGGTCTAGAAGTGTGGCATTGTAGTATGATTTTACATGTGAGAGACCTGCTCCTCCCCTAGAAGTTGGGCGTATTAAGAGATTTGTAGTACATCTGGGGTTTTTTTTTTGAGTTCCAGAGGAATTTGGCAAGTACTGCTTGTAGTTTGGAGAAGAAGGTATTGGGGACGGGGATGGGGAGTGTGTGGAATATATAAAGGATTTTGGGTAGAATGCACATTTTGAGGGTAGCTACTCTTCCTAGTTTCCATAGTGTTGACGTGCGTAAATGTTTAAGTTCTTGCGGGATGGATTCAAGTAATAGTTTGTGGTTTGGGGCGTATAGTTGATCAGTCATAGTGGTGAGTTTAATTCCCAGGTAAAGGATCCTGTGGTGTTCCCAAGAGAAGGGGAAATGTTTGATCAGCATTTTCTGGATCTTAGTGGGCATATGGAGATTTAGGATAGAGGATTTGGGCTCATTGAGTTTTTAGTATGATACTTCTGAGTAATTATGAAGATGTGTACGAATCATTTGAAGCGATTTGTATGGATTGGTAATCATTAGTATGATGTCATCTGCAAATAGGCTAATTTTGTGTTCTTTTCTGAGGTGGGTGATTCCTGTGAATGTTGGGTCATCTCTGAGTTTTGAGGTGGGTGATTCCTGTGAATGTTGGGTCATCTCTGAGTTTTGAGGCTAAGGGTTCGATGAGTAAAGTAAAGATTATGGGGGATAAGGGGCAGCCTTGTCTGGTACCGTTGGATATGTGGAAAGTATGTGAGAGTGTGCCATTTGTTAATACTCTGGCTGAAGGGTTGGAATAGAGGGAGACGATTGCCGATAGCATCCAGTCTGTAATTCCGAATTTTTGAAGTGTGAGTTTCATAAATTGCCATTGTATTTGGTTGAATGCTTTTTCAGCGTCTAGGGATAAGAATAAGGATGGTTGTTTGGTGGTTTCTAATTTGTGTAGGAGGGATATGAGTCTTCTGGTTGTGTCTGGTGCTTGGCGACCAGGGATAAATCCCACTTGGTCTGGATGGATTAATGTAGGAAGGTGGGGAAGTAGTCTTTGGGCTATTATTTTGGCGTAGAGTTTTAGGTGTGTGTTTAGTAGTGAGATCGGTCTGTAATTCTGGACAAGTTGGGGATCTTTGGGGGTTTTGGAATAGCTGTGATTATGGATTGTAGCATTTCGTTGGGGAATTCACCCATAGAGGCAGCATGGTTAAAGAGGTCGGTTAGGCGTGGTGTAAGATTAGGGGCAAATGTTTTGTAGAATTCATTCATGAAGCCGTTGTTTCCTGGAGATTTATTAAGAGGTAAGGTTTTTATAGTTTTTTCTATTTCTGTAGGATGGATCGGGATAGAGATAGAGGTGAGTTGTGATGGAGTGAGTTGGGGAAGATTAGTGGTGGTTAGGAAGATTTGTATGGATACTGTTGTTGGTTGGGTCGTGTCCGGGTCCTCTTTGATACTATACAGGGTTTGGTAGTAGGTCGCAAAAGCGTTAGCTATGTCTTGTGGATTTGTGAGCGATGTGTCAGTAGTTGGGTGTTGAATTAAAGAGATTTTGGATTTAAGACGTCTTTGTTTGATTATTGTTAAAATAGAATTTGCTTTGTTACCTAGGGAATAAAATTGTGATTTAATTTTTTGAAGGTTGAGGTCATACTTGTAGAGTAAGAGGGTTCGGAGTTTGTTTCTGTCTGAGGTTAGGGATGCAGATGTGGAGGTACTTGGGTTTTTTTTTGTTGATTGCTTCTTTTAGTTTTATGGATGTTAGGAGTTGGTCAATTTGGGATCTTTGTTTAGTGATTTGGGAATTTAGTTGTATGAGGATACCTCTCATGTATGCTTTGTAAGCGGGCCACAATGTGGTTATAGAGATGTCAGGTGTAGCATTAAATTCAAAGAATAGGTTGTGTGCTTCTAACAGGTATTTTTAGTTGTCTGAGTTCTTTAATATTGTAGAGTTCAGTCTCCAGATGGGAGGAATTGCAGAACGTTGGATGTCGTCTAAGATTATGTTGATTGGAGCGTGGTCTGACCAGGTTATGGTACCGATTTTGGATGACATTACGTGTTGTAGAGTCCATTTGTCCGTAATAAAAAAGTCAATTCTGGAGTAAGATAAATGAGAAGGGGAGTAGTAGGTGTAGTCTCTTTCAGTACTGTGTTGGCATCTCCAAATGTCTTAAAGGTCGTGGTCATGTAGGAAACAGTTGAAATTCTGTTTGGGAGATCTTTTGTTGGAAGACGAATCTAGAAGTGGGTTGCCGATGACTCTGAAGTCTCCTCCAATGAGAAGCCTGCCTTGTTTTTGAGACGAGATGATGGTGTGGAGTTTGTGGTAGAATTGCAACTGGTTATTGTTGGGACCGTATACATTTACTAAAGTATAAGGAATATCGTTGATTTTGCAGATTAAAATGTGATATCGGCCTTGAGGGTCAGCCATTTCTGATATGTAGTTGAACTGTGTAGAGTCTTTTATAGCTGTAATAACACCATTTTTTGTTTGGAGTTAGTGGCCATATAGATGAAGGGAGAATCGATGTAGCTGTAGTTTGGGGGTTTTGGTTGTTGCAAAGTGTTTCCTGTAGGAACAGTATGTCAGCCTGAAATGTTCGAGTTTTCTTTTGGAGATCAGTCTCTTAAAGGGGGAGTTTAAGCCACGAACATTGAGAGATGTTATGTGAATCATAATGTAAATCTTTGGTTTGGTTAGTGGAGTAGTTGAGTTGTTGTTTGAGATGTTGATCGAAGTTGGGCAGATATGGTCATGAGAGGGAGTATTCCGGAGACCTGGTAGTATGATATTGGCTCGATCGATGAGTCAGGGGGTGTATTCCATGTTTTTTTGTAGGTTTCAATTGAACATGTGGTATAATTGGTCGACTGGTGGAACAGGAGGAGAAGGAAGTGAGGGAGGTGAAAGGGGATAAAAAGAACTTTTGGAAAATGCAAGTGACATGAGTAGCTTGCTGTGCTACTTCAAAACAGGGGGGTTTGAATGAGCATTGACCTTAAAGGAGGTCATGCCAAACAATTTCTTGTAATGTGAAGATTTCTATACAGGGCCGATCGCCAGAAAATAGGGTGGGATATAGCATCCGAGGTGAAGTGTTTGGAAGTGGATTAAAGGTGTATGAAGTCAGTCATTCTGCCTCCATTTGTTGCATATTGGTAGAGGTGGATTGTTGGGGATCCACGGGTATTATGTTCCATGTCTTCAGTAGGTCAATGCCCGCTTCTAGGTTTTTAATTGTGTAGATTCTGCCGTGATGTTTGACGGTTAGTTTTGTGGGGAAACCCCATTGATAGCCTGTTCCGTGGTTTCGTTAGGCTTTGGTGATGGTGATCAACTTTTTACAGTTAAGGAGTGTGGCCTTTGATAGGTCTGCAAATAATATGATATTTGATGTGATGGCGGGAGTGGAGGGGGGTTTCTGACTGCCGACATTATCTTTTATTTTATGTGGTAAAAGTGGATGCGAGCCAAAACATCTGTAGGAATTGATGCTGATAGGAATGAAGGTTTGGGTATTCTGTGAGCTCGATCTATGGCGATCTCTATATCTGAGAGAGCTGGGATGAGGTGTTTCATATATTGTTGGATATATGGTAGTAGTGCATCATTGGTGATATTTTCAGGAATACCTCTAAATTTGATGTTATTGCGTCTTGAACGATCTTCTAGATCTGCTAGTTTCCAATTTATTTGTTCGATGTCAGATGTATTGTCAGCATGTGTGTCAGTCAGGTCGTTATGTGCTGTAATTATTTCTCCTATTCTCGTTTCAATATGGCGCAATCTATGTTCTTGTTGTTGAACCACGGTTGTAATCTGGGCTAGTGATGACGTTAAGTCGCTGTGTAGTGTTTGTCTCAGCGATAGTAGCATGTTTTTCGTGCATATTTCAGTGATGGGTTGGTCAGATGCGGGGAAATATTCTATCACAGGTGGGTCAGTGCTGAGGTAAGGTGAGGAGAAGGGGGGGGGGGGTAAGCGTAGGGGTTAAACGCAGGTGTTAGCAGGTGCCGGGGCTGATCCCGCTGCATTTTTGGGGACGCTATACTAATGTGAACGCTGGTATAGTGCTGATCTAATCAAATATAAGGAACCATTCAGACACTATACTAGCAGTGGAGGATTATTGTACATGAGCGTGCTCCTGGCAATCAAGGGGTTAAATGTGATGACTGGTGTACTGACGGGCAATCTGATGCCATCTGAGAGGGCCGTGAAAACCACAGGAGCACCAATAACGTATATATATGTGATTTTGCACACCTGTGTCGCCCTGTAGCAGTATTTCTGCTATAGGGCGGTCAGGAAGCGGTTACAGAAGAGGTTTTTGTTACGGCGCTGTGTTACTTTAACTGACAATTGCGCAGTCATGCAACGCTGCACCAAAATGAAATTTAAATATGTTTTTCCCCACAAATTGAGCATTCTTTTGGTGGTATTTGATCGCCTGTGTGTTTTTTATTTTTCCCGCAATAAAAAAAAAAAATAATTTTGAGAAAAAATATTTTGAATTTGTCCAGTGAAAAAATTTAAATATCAAATGTCAGAAATTTCAGCCAAAATGTATTCTGCTCCATTTCTTTGTTAAAAAAAAATCCCAATACGTGTAAATTAATTGGTTTACGTGAAAGTTATAGCGTTTACAAATGGCGGTATACATATCAGAATTTTTATTTTTTTATACTAATAATGGCGGCGATCAACAACTTCTGGCGGGACTGCGGCGGATATTCTGACACTGACTTGGGGTCACTGACATCCCCAGTGACACCAATACAGTGATCAGTGCAAAAAAAACCCTGCTGACACTATATTAATGACACTGGGGAGGAAGGGGTTAAAGTTTTTAGGCAATCAAAGGGTTAACTGTGTGAGGGGAGTGTTTTATTAGTGGGCGGGGGTTGTGTACTTCACTGTTGCACACTGTCCCGGAAAGCTAATCTCTGCTCTCTGGGACAGTGTCCTGGGAACTGACAGGGAGCAGGGCTGCATTGAAAACAAAGCAGCTGTGCTCTGTGTCACTGTTTGACAGCAATCGCTGGGACCCGGCGGGTAATGACCGGCCGGGACCCGGTGATTGACACCCACGGTCACGATCGGCAGAGCAGGTAGGGCGGTTGTGCGCCCCCTACCTGATATGAAAAACCCAGAAGGGGTAGTGGGGAGTGTTAGTGGATGGGAATGTGGTGAGGAGAGTTTGAGATATTGTTAGGAGGAGTCTAAATATTTTTGGTGGAATATCGGACCGCATCTGGACATGGGGAGATCGCTATTCTCCACCGAGGAGCTGATCCTCATTTGCAAAGTAAGTGTGGCCATTGCAACTATGTTCATAGCATGTGAGGGGGATGTGATGGTTTGATGCTTTCTTTGGTTTAACAGCTAATGTGCAGCTTTTGGGGGGCTAGCAGCGTGTCACTTAGCGCACATGTGCATACACACGCTACTTCCTGTTTATCTGTCACAGATATTATCCATCCCAGCAGCTAGGCCTTCATGTTTAAACTTTGCATATATGTACATGTATACCGTGTTCAGTGCGTTAGTGTACAGTGCATTAGTGTTCAGTGCGTTAGTGTTCAGTGCGTTAGTGTACAGTACATTAGTGTTCAGTGCGTTAGTGTACAGTGCATTAGTGTACAGTGCGTTAGTGTACAGTGCGTTAGTGTACAGTGCGTTAGAGTACAGTGCGTTAGTGTACAGTGTGTTAGTGTACAGTGTGTTAGTGTACAATCTGTTAGAGTACAGTGCGTTAGTGTACAGTGTGTTAGAGTACAGTGCATTAGTGTACAGTGTGTTAGTGTTCAATGTGTTGGTGTACAGTGCGTTACAGTACAGTGTGTTACAGTACAGTGTGTTAGTGTACAGTGTGTTAGTGTACAATGTGATAGAATACAGTGCGTTAGTGTACAGTGCGTTAGAGTATAAATTGCGTTAGACTGTACAGTGCGTTAGTGTAATGTGTTAGAGTACAATGCGTTTAAACCATAAGAAATGCAGTCACATTCCGGAGGAGCATACCGCACCATGTATGATGAATATCCAGTAATGACCTTCTTTAGGCACTAGATGGCAGTATCATCCCCAGCAGCATAGACCAGTCCAGGCTCCAAAACGTCCCCACACTGTGTAATGCAAGGCAAGGGCCCGTATCATTACTGCCATCTAGTGCCTAAAGAAGGTCATTACTGGATGTTCATCATACATGGTGCGGTATGCACCTCCGGAATGTGACTGCATTTCTTATGGTTTATTGTACAATAAAAGTAATTACAGGATAAAGCACTATGCTGAGCTTTTGTTTATGAGGAATTACGGCTGACCCTTAGGTGGTTATCTGGAGGGGGCATCCTGGGTGATATTATTCAGCAAGTTGATCATCAGAGTTCATACGTTTGTGACCAAAAGTGCAGTTTGACCAAAACTCTAGGGCGTGCGTTAGTGTACAGTGTGTTAGTGTACAGTGTGTTAGTATACAGTGTGTTAGTGTACAGTGTGACAGTGTACAGTGCGTTAGTGTACAGTGTGTTAGTGTACAGTGTGTTAGTGTACAGTCCTTTAGTACAATGCGTTAGAGTACAGTGCGTTAGTGTACAATGCGTTAGTGTACAGTGCATTAGAGTACAGTGTGTTAGTGTACAGTGCGTTAGTGTACAGTGCGTCAGTGTACAGTGTGTTAGTGTACAGTGCGTTAGAGTACAGTGCGTTAGTGTGCAGTGCGTTAGTGTACAGTGCATTAGTGTAATGAGTTAGAGTACAGTGTGTTAGTGTACAGAGTGTTAGTGTACAGTGCGTTAGAGTACAATGCGTTTAAACCATAAGAAATGCAGTCACATTCCGGAGGAGCATACCGCACCATGTATGATGAACATCCAGTAATGACCTTCTTTAGGCACTAGATGGCAGTATCATCTCCAGCAGCATAGACCAGTCCAGGCTCCAAAACGTCCCCACACTGTGTAATGCAATGCAAAGGGCCAGTATCATTACTGCCATCTAGTGCCTAAAGAAGGTCATTACTGGATGTTCATCATACATGGTGCGGTATGCTCCTCCGGAATGTGACTGCATTTCTTATGGTTTATTGTACAATAAAAGTAATTACAGGATAAAGCACTATACTGAGCTTTTGTTTATGATGAATTAATGCTGACCCTGAGGTGGTTATCTGGAGGGGCATCCTGGGAGATATTATTCAGCAAGTTGATCTTCAGAGTTCATACGTTTGGGACCAAAAGTGCAGTTAGACCAAAACTCTAGGGCGTGCGTTCATGTACAGTGCGTTAGAGTACAGTGCGTTAGAGTACAGTGCGTTACTGTACGGTGTGTTAGTGTACAGTGCGTTAGTGTGCAGTGCGTTAGTGCACAGTGCGTTCGTGTACAGTGCGTTCGTGTACAATGCGTTAGTGTACAGTGCGTTAGAGTACAGTGCGTTAGTGTACAGTACGTTAGAGTACAGTGCGTTAGAGTACAGTGCGTTAGAGTACAGTGCGTTAGTGTACAGTGCGTTAGTGTACAGTGTGTTAGTGTACAGTGTGTTAGAGTACAGTGTGTTAGTATACAGTGTGTTAGTGTACAGTGCGTTAGTGTACAGTGCGTTAGAGTACAGTGTGTTAGTATACAGTGTGTTAGTGTACAGTGTGTTAGTATACAGTGCGTTAGTGTACAGTGCGTTAGTGTACAGTGTGTTAGTGTACAGTGTGTTAGTATACAGTGCGCTAGTGTACAGTGCGTTAGTGTACAGTGTGTTAGTGTACAGTGCGTTAGTACAATGTGTTAGAGTACAGTGCGTTAGTGTACAGTGCATTCGAGTACAGTGCGTTAGTGTACAGTGTGTTAGTGTACAGTGCGTCAGTGTACAGTGTGTTAGTGTATAGTGTGTTAGTGTACAGTGCGTTAGTGTACAGTGCGTCAGTGTACAATGCGTTAGTGTACAGTGCGTTAGTGTACAGTGCGTTAGTGTACAGTGTGTTAATGTACAATGCGTTAGTGAACAGTGTGTTAGTGTACAGTGCGTCAGTGTACAA
The DNA here is from genome assembly GCF_062004578.1 of Staurois parvus. Classification (NCBI taxonomy): domain Eukaryota; kingdom Metazoa; phylum Chordata; class Amphibia; order Anura; family Ranidae; genus Staurois; species Staurois parvus. The sequence goes on from NW_028318832.1 coordinate 236,782, forward strand.
TGCGTTAGTGTACAGTGCGTTAGAGTACAGTGCGTTAGTGTACAGTGCGTTAGTGTAATGAGTTAGAGTACAGTGCGTTTAAACCATAAGAAATGAAGTCACATTCCGGAGGTGCATACCGCACCATGTACAGTATGATGAACATCCAGTAATGACCTTCTTTAGGCACTAGATGGCAGTATCATCCCCAGCAGCATAGACCAGTCCAGGCTCCAAAACGTCCCCACACTGTGTAATGCAAGGCAAGGGCCCGTATCATTACTGCCATCTAGTGCCTAAAGAAGGTCATTACTGGATGTTCATCATACATGGTGCGGTATGCACCTCCGGAATGTGAGTGCATTTCTTATGGTTTATTGTACAATAAAAGTAATTACAGGATAAAGCACTATGCTGAGCTTTTGTTTGAGGAATTACGGCTGACCCTGAGGTGGTTATCTGGAGGGGGCATCCTGGGAGATATTATTCAGCAAGTTGATCTTCAGAGTTCATACGTTTGGGACCAAAAGTGCAGTTTGACAAAAACTCTAGGGCGTGCGTTAGTGTACAGTGCGTTAGTGTAATGTGTTAGTGTACAGTGTGTTAGTGTACAGTGCGTTAGTGTAATGTGTTAGTGTACAGTGCTTTTAGACTGCACAGTGAGTTAGAGTATAAAGTGCGTTAGAGTGTACAGTGCGTTAGAGTATAAAGTGCGTTAGAGTGTACAGTGCGTTAGAGTATAGAGTATATAGTGCATTAGTGTACAGTGCGTTAGTGTACAATGTGTTATTCTGCAGTGTGTTAGTGTACAGTGCGTTAGTGTACAGTGCGTTAGTGTACAGTGTGTTAGTGTACAGTGCGTTAGTGTACAGTGTGTTAGTGTACAGTGCGTTAGTGTACAGTGCGTTAGTGTACAATGCGTTAGTGTAATGTGTTAGTGTACAGTGTGTTAGTGTAATGTGTTAGTGTACAGTGCGTTAGTGTACAGTGTGTTAGTGTACAGTGTGTTAGTGTACAGTGCGTTAGTGTACAGTGCGTTAGTGTAATGTGTTAGTGTACAATGCGTTGGTGTACAGTGCGTTAGTGTACAGTGCGTTAGAGTATACAGTGTGTTAGTGTACAATGTGTTAGAGTATACAGTCAGGGGGGTTTATGAGGAATTACGGCTGACCCTGAGGTGGTTATCTGGAGGGGCATCCTGGGAAATATTATTCAGCAAGTTGGTGTTCAGAATCCATACATTTGGGACCAAAAGTGCAGTTAGACCCAAACTCTAGGGCGGGCACAAAGCGGTGCTTGCCATGTTACCCAGTGTGTAGTCACATGACACGTTGTCCTGGCCAATCAAACATTCCATGAATACATGCTGTGACTTGGGGAAGAGAGTGGAGAGGGAGGAGAACAGCCGGCCAGTGTTGGCCATTGTCTGTGCCACCTGTAGATTTATGAAGAATAAAGATCCTCTGCTATGTATCTAAATGTTTGTATTGTTCTTTCAGCAGATTCACATCTGGAGTACAAGGCAGAGGGGGGCCCTAGGAAGCCTGTTGGGATTGGCTGTCTGGTGTCACAGGGGGGTGGGGAAAAGTGATCTTAACAATTGTTCCAAAATACAATAATAAACAAGTAAGACTTACCTGCCCCGTACAGTAGTTTGCCACAGAGCAGCCCAGATCCTTCATTTCATTTCTCCCCCCAGCATTCCTTGGCCCCTCTCTCCTGTCCAGTGGCCCCAGTACAAGTATTCAGGGCCACTTCCCCACGCCTGCTCACCTGTCACAGGGTGATATGTCCTAATATTGAGGTGGGGGGTTGTTGATTGTTTAATGCTGTGTGGCTTCATTCCATTGTTCTATTGTGTGTCTTGCTTGGGAGCAAACTATTATGGGATGTATATGTTTGTGTATTAGCTTGGTGGGGGGGAGCGTGTCTCCAGCAGCCCTCCCTCCTGATGGGACTGTCTGCTGGCAGGGCTGGACTGACAACTCATGAGGCCCCCAGGCAATAAGGGATCATGGGGCCCCTGTGTCCTTGCCCAAACTCAAAAAATCCTATGAAAAAGGTACCAGGGGCATCTCATGGGGTCCCCTACTGCCCCTTGGCCCTCAGGCAGTGCCCCTGTTTCCAAATGGTCAGTCTGCCCCTGTCTGCTGGTGTGAAGTTTGAATACTTGTGTGTCTCTTGTTACTAAATGTAGATTGCCCCACCCTGTGTCATTATGCAGGTAGGGGGGATTGCCCCGCCCTGTGTCATTATGCAGGGAGGGGGGATTGTCCCCTGAGTGTATATATCTTGTATCTGTGTTCAAATAAACTAGTCTATGTCCTGGTTTACTTCAAGACTGGTGTCGTCTAGTCTTGTATGGTCCGCTGTGGTGTCAGTGGTCAGTGTTCGGATGGGGAAGCGGTAGTCTAACGGAAGTACTCAAGCACAGTCTGGGTCGGGTCCGTTACAATAGGTCAGGGAACGGGACTAACCAGGAATTGTGAATTCAATCAGACTAGTGGTGATATATAATCAGCAATCGTATAATAATGTGAGATCTGAGCTGTAGCTGATAGACAATGAGACACATTAACAAGATCAGGAAATAAATAGTTACATAAAAAGAGTGCGGCTGGGATACTATATTGGCAGATGGAACAGGTGATGACAGGGGGGAGGGGGTGAAGTTGTATAAGGAGAGAGGATTGTATCAGTGAACAGAAAGGGATCAGCAGTCTGGGGGAGAGAAACAACACTGCAATCAAATATAAACAGAAGGAAAGTTGAAAGTGTGAAACTTGTGGAGCCGGAGAGCCTCCAACATCACAACACTGAGCCGCTGTGTGGTAGAATGACGGTAGAATGACAGGAGGCTAACAATGGCATTTAGGAGCTGTAGATGGACTTGTCAGCTGCCCGGGCCCCCCTCTGCAGCTGATGGGGCTTGAGGTCAGGGCCTGGGGTACCCCCTAATCAGCGGCCCTGACCTCAAGTATCTCCATTTTGTCAAATTGTGATATACACAATACTGCAAATGAACAGAACATAGATCAGTGCCTCATATACTGTATATGTTATACAACCAGCTGTGTAGTAAAATGCATAGTATGGTCTATCCTTCCAGAGAGACAAAAAAACAATAATAATATGTAAGTAAATGATATAATCAAAAATACCTGACAGGGTCAGGATTTTCTTTCAGTGGGGTGGCAGGCATCCTTTATTGTGATTGGCATGGATCTACATCACTGGCTGATGTGATTGATGGTAGATTTTCATTGTGGGACCTTTCCTTAAAAGTGTCAGTGTCTTTATTTACTTTCCACATTTTTTGTGAATAAGAAACCAGGGGTACTATGCACCCCTTACTCCTTCATGAAGGGGGCGGTATCTGGGGACTTGTTAAATGGGGGTTCCAGATTTAAATAAATCCTGCTGCTTACTCCTACAACCACTAGGCCAGGGCTTGGGGATGAGGCCATGGTCCTCATCAAAAGGAGGACAAGGTGCTTTGCTTGGGTGCTCCACCCTAGGTAAGGTACACTCCCTGTGTTGAGGTCATGTGACCTGGTGGAGGGATTCAGGCTCATCCAACCATTTCTTGGTCATCCATGTTGCATGCTTGGATAAGGAAGCTGTTAAGGATTTGGGGGGACCCCACACCTTTTTTTTTTTCTTTTTTTGTTCAAATTCTATATTCGGAGGAATAGAACTAGGTCCATGACTGTGGAAAGAGGCTGAGAACATGGAACAATATAATTATGAAACAGTGAAGATCTAACAGCTGAAGTAAAGTTGGCCATAGATGGAGTGATTTTCTTTCCTGCAACCACGGGTTGCAGGATGTAAAATCCTTTGATTTCCCCATCAACACTGACTGTGCTCCTGCAGAACTATTGAGTTATTCCAGCGGGAGGGGGACATCCCTTCTGGGAGAACACACAAGGATTATTACTAGTGTCTAAAGCATGGAAAATCCAGCAGGTTGGCTGTACCCAAGTTGATAAATCAATCAGCTTGGGTATAATCAGCCAGCCCATACATGGCTGGAATCTCAGCCGGTCCCCACTGAACTGGCCGAGATTCGGACTGTCTATGGCCGGCTTACGTTGTATCTAACTCACACAGTAATGTTATTGCAGTTATAATGTACTGGATCCAAGCCATGCCGATTTTATAGACCACACCTACAACAAAAAGGTGGCATCCATTTTTGCTGTCTTCATGGTGCAGCCAAAGTACATAATGGAACCACAAATATGTTTTTTCTAACATGTACGGCAATACACATATAAATGCATGCATGGCATGTGGATATTAAAGAGGAAGGCTCGTCATATGATCTCATGTTAACCCTCCCCTTACACATATCAGACAGTTCTGCTGGAATGGAGGAAACATCCTCTGTAATCCCTTAGAGAATGAGCTCAGACAGTAAAAGGTTCATCTATAGCATCCAATGAGGAATCTTGCAGTTCCCCTGTGCCAACTGTTGGGGGCACTATGCTCCTGACTTGTTCCCTTACACTCTTCACCAGCAGGTGTCTCACAAAGCTCCAAGTTGCTGGGTTTTATTTTGTCATGTTCCCCTCGGTGACTCGCCTTCCATCAAATGTTCCTCTGTTCGGTTTAACCGATTCACCGTCTCCTGAAGGGTTGCTGCTGACACAAAACACACAGGGGGTGCAAATTCCTCTATTGTACTTCACAAACACAGGATCACCTTGGCTTCCTTAACTCGTTATTTTTTCACCTTAAATGATTAAATGACAAATGTATGTTTCCTCAGAACGCCATCTTATATCTGGGGGGACCACAACTGTGCAAACCAGCTGCCCTGTGACATGTGAAGAGACCTCATACTGAAAGGGCAAATACATTATACAAGTATTGGGCCAGTCCTCCAAATCATGTGATTCAGGTGTTCCAATCCCCCCCAATCATGTGATTCAGGTGTTCCAATCCCCTCCAAATCATTGGATTCATGTGTTCCAATCCCCTCCATATCATGTGATTCAGGTGTTCCAATCCCCTCCATGGACACAGGTGTACACAATCAAGCCCCTAGGCATGCAGACGGCTTCTACAAACATTGGTGAAAGAATGGGTCGCTCTCAGGAGCTCAGTGACTCCAAGCGTGGTCCCGTGATAGGTGGCCACCTGGGCAATAAGTCCATCCGTGACATTTCCTGGCTACTAAATATTCCACGCTCAACTGTTAGTGGGATTATAACAAAGTGGAAGCAACTGGGAACAACAGCCACTCAGCCACCAAGTGGTAGGCCACGTCACATGACAGGGCGGGGTCAGCGCATGCTGAAGCGCACAGTGCGCAGAAGTCGCCAACTGTCTGCAGAGTCAATAGATAAAGACCTCCAAACTTGGTGTGGCCTTCAGATGAGCCCAACAACAGTGCGTAGAGAGCTTCATGGAATGGGTTTCCATGGCCTAGCAGCTGCATCCAAGCCTTCCATCACCAAGTGCAATGCAAAGCGTCGGTTGCCGTGGTGTAAAGCACGCCGTCACTGGACTCTAGAGCAATGGAGATGTGTTCTCTGGAGTGACCAATCACACTTCTCTGTCTGGAAATGTGATGGATGTGTCCGATGGATGTTGCTAGGAGAACGGAACTTGCCTGACTTCATTGTGCCAAGTGTAAATTTTGGTGGAGGGGGGATTATGGTGTGGGTTTTTTTTTCAGGGGTTGGGTTTGGCCCCCTAGTTCCAGTTAAGGAAACTCTTAAGGCGACATGTTGGACAATTTCATGCTCCCAACTTTGTGGGAGGAGTTTGGGGATGGCCCCTTCCTGTTCATACATGACTGCCCACCAGTGCACAAAGCAAGGTCCATAAAGACATGGAGGAGCCAGTTTGGGGTGGAGGAACTTGACTGTCCTGCACAGAGTCCTGACCTCAACCCCATAGAACACCTTTGGGATGAATTAGAGCGGAGACTGCGAGCCAGGCCTCCTCCCCCGACATCAGTGCCTCCTCCCCCGACATCAGTGCCTGACCTGACAAATGTGCTTCTGGAAGAATGGTCCAACCTTCCCATAGACACCCTCCTAAACCTTGTGGACGGCCTTCCCAGAAGAGCTGAAGCTGTTATAGCTGCAAAGGGCGGGGCCAACTCAATATTGAACCCTACGAACTAAGACTGGGGGGCCAGTAAAGGTCATGTGTGTGGGAAGGGCGGGGTCAACTCAATATTGAACCCTACGGACTACTACTGGGGGGCCAGTAAAGGTCATGTGTGTGGGAAGGCAGGCGGCCCAATACTTTTGGCATTATACTGTAAGTAGTGTATATGGCTGTGAGAATCACTTTACATGGCCTTTATATTAACTGGTTGCTGACCAGCAGGGTGGCACCACTGCACATAATCATTTATATATATATGATTTTGCATTTCCGGTTAGGGGGCGCATGCAAGGCACATGACTGCCCTACCTGAGCCGCTAATCATGGCCGTGTGTGTCAATCACCGGGTCCCAGCCAGTGACTACCCACCAGAGCCTGGTGATTACCAGCAAACACTGACAGGGAGGAGAGCTGCATTGTTTACAATGCAGCTTTCCTCCCTGTCAGTTTGGGCACACTGATCGGTATGGCTGAGCACAGCCATCCCTAACAGTGTGCTTACAGTGAAACACTCCGATCACACAATTAACCCTTTGATTGCCTCCAAATGTTAACCCCTTCCTCCCCAGTCCCATTAGAACATTGTCAGTGTTATTATTTTTCACTGATCACTGTATTGGTGTCACTGGGATGTCAGTGACCCCAAGTCATGTCCCCCCAGTGTCAGAATGTCCACTGCAGTCCCACAGTGCCACCATAAGTCGCTGATCACCACCATAAGTCACTGATCATCGCCATTATTAGTATTAAAAAAATCCAGTATCTATTCCGTCATTTGTAACTTATAACTTTAATGCTATAACTTTCATGTAAACCAATTAATTTACACGTATTGGGATTTTTTTTTTTAATCAAAGACATGTTGCAGAATGCATTTTGGCCTAAATTTATGACAAAATTTAATTTTTAAATTTTTTTACTGGACATGTTTAATAGCAAAAAGTAAAAAATATAGTTTTTTGTCAAAATTGTCGATCCTTTTTTTTATAGCGCAAAAAATAAAACACACACAGGTGATCAAATACCACTGAAAGAAAGCTCAATTTGTTGCAAAAAAAGGATGTAAATTTAATTTGGTTGCAGTATTGCATGACCGCACAATTGTCAGTTAAAGTAACGCAGCACCATAACACAAACCGCTTCGGTAACGGCTTCCTGACCACCCTACAGCCGAAATACTGCTACAGGATGGCACAGGTGCGCAAAATCACATATATATGTGATTCATGCTCCCGTTGTTTTCATGCCTCTCCCAGATGGCAGTCATCACATTTAACCCCTTGATTGCCAGGAAGATGCTCATACACAATAAACCTCCATTGCTAGTATAGTGCCTGAATGGTTCAATATCTTTGATCAGATCAGCACTATAATAGCGTTCACATTAGTATAGTGTTCCCAAAAATGCAGCGTTAGCGGAATCAGCCCCATCACCTGCGTTTAGCCCCTACGCTTACCCCCCCCTTCTCCCCCAGCAAGTGCAGTGCCAGTAGGTCACTGTCACTTTATACATTGCACACAAAACTGCAATGTTGGCAGAATCAGGCCTGATCTCTGTTAGCACCTGTCAGTAAATTTTGATGACTCTCATATGCAGCAGAGTGCCAGTACTAGTGCCACGCTAACTGGCGAGCACCAGTGGTCTAGTACATCCTGGTCTTTTACATACCTCTTAGATTGTAAGCTCCCAGGATCAGGCCCTCCTAACCCTCTTGTATTGAACTGTATTGTCTCCCTCTATAATATAAAGCGCTGAGCAAACTGTTGGCGCCATAAATACTGTATAATAATAATAATAATAATACCAGCATTGCAGTATGACTTGGTGACGTGGTGAGTCCCATAAGTGTAGTACAAGCTGGTGCGGTGGTGAGCACAAGTATTGTTCAGAGTTACGAGGGAAAAGATAGTCATGTGGAGCCCCCCAGATGCCCAGACTACATGGGGAGCAGTGGCAAGATAGTTTGGGACTTGGTGTTATCCTTCTCCATATGGGGTACCACTTATATGTGGACAATGTTTATTCAAGCGTGCCACTATTTAGACATTTGTACAATCTTAGAACTGGCACAAAGTGTGACCTAATGTGTGCCCACCATTAGCAGTGGGTGGATGCAGGGTGGTATATTCTAACGGTGGGCGTACCACACACTTTTTCTGGCAGAGATTTCTTCTCTTTTTTTCATTCAGTTCACAGGCTGCATATAAAAAAAAAAGAACATAGCATATACAGTAATACTGCGGTTTAGGAATGCCTCTTTTAACATAATTTTCGGTTTACGAATGAAAATCCATTGAAAATAATGCCTCGGGTTATACATTCTTTACTATTTTTTTTCACAATACTAAGTGTATGTCAGTGCTGATTTTTAAATGCAATTGCCATCTTGTTTTTTCTTCAGTATAGCTCACAACATTAACTGTCAGTTTCCCAGAGCTAAAGGATACTTTGTATATTTTAAGAAACTGAGAGTAAACATTGTATATTTTAACTTGGGGAAATAAACTAAAAGAAACTTTCACTCTTTCAGCTGGAGGGGGAAAGTGACTGATGAAGTTCTGAACTACTGTATAGTGAAGGGGAAAAAAAAAGCGGTAATTACATGTAAAAACTGGCACCTGACAGCTGAGTAAATTGCCTGAAATTATTTTTTTTTTTAATTACCAGCAATTCTTTTACATTCATCTGTCAGTGGGGAACCCCTCTGACTGCTGAAATATTAACACATGGTTGTCACTACTAAAATACTGCATGAGTTAATAAAATAACTCATGCAGTATTTTAGTCGTGTTTGCTGTTTTTCTGACCTATTGAACAGATTAATTGGTTTTCACTGCATTCCTATGGGAAACAGTGTTTCTGTTTACAAATTTTTCGCTATATGAAATGTCCTGCAGAACAAATTAAATTCATAAACCGAGGTACTGGTACATCCCTGGACTTTGAATGCTTATACCAGGATGATGCCTACAGCTGCAGGTATCATCCTGGTATCATTTTTTTCAGCCGTCGATCTGCTTTCATGTAAAAGCAATCCTAGTGGCTAATAAGCTGCAGGATTGCTTTTAAAAGCAGAGGAAGATGATGCCCCCTCCCCCACTTCCTTCCATGGCCTTCTTGGGCAGCCGGTGTTTCTGCCAGCTGACCATAGAGCTGATTGAAGACCAGAATGGTGCCGATCATCTCTATAGTCTAAGAAATCAGAAGCTACGAGCATTTCATCTCTTCAGTTTCACAGGATATAAACAGCGCCATTTGTAAATTGGGAAAGCATCTGATCACAGCGATCTTGGTTTGATTAGATAATGTAAGGGCAGAGGAGAGATCCAGAGTCTGATAGACCCCAGATTTCTTAAAAAAGAATCTATGACAATGTCCATTGAAGTTATAAAGAATATTCACATTCCCCGTGATAGCATTAAAAGTTATTAAAAAAATAGGGACAGTGTAAAAATAATACAAAAATCAAAATAACTTAAGAAAAAAAGTACCTTGGCCCCCCTGCGCATGGGCACATCTGCGTTCGTGAGCGTTGACCCCGTGCCAGTATGTAAACAGCGGTTGCACCATGCATGTGAGGTATCGCCATGAACGTCAGATCAAGGGCAGTAATTCTAACATCAGACCTCTTCCGTAAATCTAAAATGGTATCTTATAAAGGCTTTTAAACCATTGCCTATGAATATTAAAAACATATGCAGTTTGTCACCATTGCACGGGGCATGAGCAGTTTTAAAGCATGTCATGTTTGGTATCTATTTACTCTGCAAACATCATCTTATATATTTTACCAAATAATTGGCCAATATTTAGTGTTTTTATGCATTAAAAGTAAAAAAAAGTGTATTTTTTTTTTTAAATTGCGTTTGAAAAATTTCTACTCGAGTACTATGTGACATAAAAAATTGTAGTACCCACTATTTTATTCACTAGGGTGTTTGATTTAAAAAAATATATAATGTTTGGGGTTTAAATTAATTTCCTAGCAAAAAAATACAGATTTTTTTCATGTGAACAAAAAATGACAGACAAGGCTTGGTCTTCAGGTGGTTAGAAGAGTGAGTGATGTGTGACATAAACTTCTAATGCTGGGCATAAAATGCCCCCACCTCCCAAAACGACCCTTTTTGGAAAGTAGACACCCCAAACTATTTGCTGAGAGGTATGTTGAATCAATAGAAGAATTTATTTTTTTTACCACAAGTTTTTGGAAAATAACAAACAAATGTTTTTTTTTCACACAAAATTGTCACTTAAATGATTTATTGCTCACACATGCCATGGGTATATGTGGAATTACTCCCCAAAATACATTCTGCTACTTCTCACGAGTATGGGGGTACCACATGTGAGAGACATTTTGGCAGTATAGCCAATTACAGGACCCCAAATTCCAATAAGCACCTTCAGGCTTTTATTTCCTCATTACACTTCCTGACTACCTATCACAGTTTCGGAGGCCCTGAACTGCCAGGATAGTACAACCCCCCCCCCCCATGACCACTTTTTGGAAAGTAGAGACCGCAAGGAACTTGATCAGAAGCATGGTGAGTATTTTTCAGATCTCGTTTGTTGCCGCAAGTTTTTGAAAATTGAAGAAAAAAAAAAAAAAACATTTTTTTTATATTTCAAAACCTTGAGAGAAAAAATTAGATTTGCAAAATACTCAACATGCCTCTTTTTAAATTCCTTGGGGTGTCAATTTTCTAAAAAGGGGTAATTTGGGGGGGGTTGGTGCTATCCTGGCATTTCAGGGCCTCCAAAACTGTGATAGGTAGTGAGGAAGTGAAATGAGGAAGTTATGCACCATCAGGCTTTCAAAGTGGTCATTAGATTTCAGGCTCCTGTATGTGGCTAGGCACCCAAAAAGTCTCACACATGTGGTATCCCCATACTCGGCAGAAGTAGCAGAATGTATTTTGGGGTGTAATTCCACATATATCCATGGCTTGTGTGAGAAATATATAATTTAAATGATAACTTTGTGTAAAAAAAATGTTTTTGTCATTTTCCAGAAACTTGTGGAAAAAAAAAAAATCTTCCATGGACTCAATATGCCTCTCAGCAGATAGCTTAGGGTGTCTACTTTCTGAAAAGGGGTCATTTTGGGGTGTTTGTACTGTCCTGGTATTTTAGCATCTCAAGAAATGTGATGGACAGTCAGAAAGTAAAAGCTGTAAATTCCAGTATCTATCCCATAGTTTGTAGACGCTATAACTGTCACACAAAGCAATCAATATACACTTACTGGGATTTTTTTAAGAATATATTTTGGCCTAAATTTATGACAAAATTTTAGCTTTTTGGATATTTATTATGATAGAATTGAGAAAATGTTGTTTTTTTTAAAACATTTTTTTCCAACATTTTTTTTGTTTATAGCGTGCACAGGTGATCAAATACCACCAAAAGAAAGCGCTATTTGTGTGAAAAAAAAGGATGTTTGGGTACAGCTTTTCATGACAGCGCAATTATCAGTTGAATTAGTGCAGTGCCGAGTAGCAAAAGGAGGCGTGGTCATTAAGGGGGGTAAATCCTCTGGAGGGCGAGGGGTTAATTTTTTTTATATTTCTGTAAATACATTTTTTGTGTCTACGCGCTCCTATGATTTTTTATGTGGAATAACCAGTTGCTCATACATAGAACCTGTCAGGAATGGACTTGCCAATAGTGGTGGGACTCACCTGCCTTGTGGGCTGCAGTACCAGGGCTGGCCAGCGGGTGCTCTCAACAACCAGAGGTTCACTTCGGCAATTAGCCATCACCTGAGGCTGATTGCAGGTGTATTTAAGGGATGGCCAGACCTGCAGTCTGTGCCTTGGTGTGTGTTTTTCCATGGGCCCCTGTATCCTGTAACCTGCGTTCCTGTTCCTGCCTCTGCCTGACATGTTGCCGACCCTGCCTGATCCTGACCTCTGCTGACTTCTCCTGTTTTGATCCCTGGCTTGTGACCCTGACCATTCTCTCCGCCTGCTCCTCCTGTACCTACCTGCCCGATAGTTATCGACTCGGCCTGCCTGACTACGTTGTGCTCTATATGTGTATGTACCTGTGTATCTGTATCAGTTTAGGTTTGGGTTTGTTTCACCTTGTTGTATGTATTTGTGTTAGCTTGGGGTTTGGTGCACTGCGTTTATATTTGTATTGTTAGTCTTTAATAAATTGTCTTATTTATACCATATCTGAAGCCTGCGTTTCCCTGTGTCAGTCCACACATCTCTGGTCACACCTGCATCCCTGACAGAACCACTAGAGGACGCTGTCTCTCCTTGAGGTTTGTCCCTTCAGTAACTGGCCAATTCATCTTACAAATAATGGAGGATACAATCATTTTTGTATATATATATATATGTTTTTCACACTTAAACTTTTTTCGTATACATTTTTTCATTTTTTTATATGTACAATTAATTTTGATATATTTTAAGCAGAGAGTCACTAGATATACTGCTTTGTGTGATCATTGATATCCTTCCTGGGGTCACATGAATGCACCGAGCTCTTCCAGCATCACTTCCGCTTTACATGAGGAGTAATGACGTCTCACACTATCCTCCAATCCCAGAGGAGGCCAATTAAGGAGAACCACAATGGGCGGAGCTGGGTGTGATGTCATCACGTGCAGGCATGTCAGCTGGTCCCGCGGCAGTACTTTTGGTATTGTACATCACATGTTCCTATTCACCCAAATATAAATGTAATATTTAATACAAAAGATTTGATCTCACTACACTATGAGGCTCCTCCCTGTTTGCACTTTATACATCTGATTGGTGGTCGGCGCTGTTTGGCGTGGCCAAGGCGTGATTTCCTTGTGTGGGGACCATATCACCATATCCCATTGATGGGATCACGGAGCCCCCTGGGGGTCTGATGGTGGGAGTGTCGGCCATCCTTGGATAGAGAAGACGCATCTGATCTCTGTAATTCCAGATCATTCCTGGTTGGTAAGAGGCCCTTTGGCTGGAGAAGCACTGTTTGCACCGGAACACTTTTACTGCAGAACTTTTGAGCACGAAGCACTTTCATTTCACATCAATATGAGGATAGGAGTTGCCTGTCTATAAAGTTTCAGTATTAATGTCCAGAACACTTACAACTTCTAATACTCCAAGTAAAATAGTGACCATCTGCCAAGATATGGGATGAAGGCAATAACCCCCCACATGTACTGATCTCTGAAGACCTGGACTGAAAACACAAGAAGGAATTGGTTGCTTAAGGCCGTCTACAAGTCTGTATTTTGAGTCCATTTCCTGCACTGTACTCGGCTTTGTACATATGTTTGATATTGTCATTGATGTCCGGCATTTGTTGTACATGTAGCCAGAATGGAGAAAGAGAAGAACAGCGGCTGAAGCTACTCTCTGTAGTCGCTGCCCTGCGTTGCCCAACTGCCTAACAGCGGTCTCTGTGAGAGGAGGGAGCTGCTGAGCAGGAAGATTTCTATAGACGGAGTCACACAGATATACTGGAGATATTCAGCAGATCAGCACAGCAGGGCAGCAGTGACAGAGAGCAGCTGCAGCAGATTGGGAGTGCTCCAGTGTTAGTAAATCCCCCCATTGGCTGGAGGTATGCAGCAGTACAGGCCACTGTTCTTGCCTTGATTTCAGTGCCCCCCCCCCCCCCAATAAATGGTGATGGATAATTGCTTCTTTGCACGTTTCTCAGGATCTACTAGCATCTGCTTGTGTCTTTTAGTTTACTAAAGATTTCCAGCTTGGTTCTAGGATTCCAACTTTCCACAGTAGGATGCCTCCTTACTAGCTTTATCACACAGGATTGTTTTACCACCCCCCAAAACCTTCTACCTATCAGCAGCCACAGCAGGAGTTGCAGGACTCAGCAGAACGGTCAGAGTCACATGATGTTTCCAGAATATTTTATACCATATTATCAGGCAGCACAGTGGCTAAGTGGTGAGCACTTCAATCCGGCAGCACTAGGGGCATCGGTTCAAACCCCAACCATGGCATTACATGCCTGGAGTTTGCATGCTCTCCCTGTGCCTGTGCGGGTTTCCCCCCACACTCCAAAGACATGCTGGTAGGTAGATTGTCCCTAGTATGTGTATGGATGTGATTAGGGACCTTAGATTGTCCGCTGGTTGAGGACTGATGTGAATGTACAATATATACTGTATGGAAAGTGCTGTGTACATTGATGGCGCTATATAAGCACCTGTAATAATGAAATAAAATGTGTCATTGGTGTCTATCACTGGATTCTCTGCAAGAGCTGTCGGGTTGCTGCACTTTACAGTCAGTGCTGTTGTAGCCAAACAAATGGGGGAATAATGTTCCCAATTCCCAATATCTTCTTAGCTGTTTCTGTCCTGATGAGAAATCTTCCTGTAGAAACATTCCTAACAATGAAATGTCATGTACAGGATGTACAGCACTGCGTACATTGGAGGCGCTGAATATGCCTGCCACAAAGAAGTCATGTTCATGTAGAACCACGCCCATAATCAATGAATGCCACACCCCTAATTAAAGTACAAGCCCCGCGTACATGGGCTTTCTGGACACTCAGAAAAAAAAAGGTTTCCCTAAAAACATTTTGGAAATGTTGGCAACTATGGGCCAGTATTGGACCCGACACCCAGACCGCTAAGGCTCATACATGAACGTTGACTGTCACATCTTGCGGCTTGCTCTGCTCGCTCTCACAATTGCTCCGCCATGAAAGTGCCAATTGGTCATTGCAATCTAATGTGTGTCACCATTCATGTGGCATAAGATCTCATGTGGACTGGAACTGCTGGAACTCTATGGCTTGTCCTGCTCTATCTTCTGATAGTTCTGCTATGACTGTGCTTGCTGGACATTGTAGTGCACCCTGCTGAGTGACCACTAGAGCTACAATTGGAACTTTAGTGGCATTGTGTGACCTAAGAGTCGCTACACCAATTGTCAGCTTCCATTTCTACAGCCGATTCCATGCTGAGCGATCGATGGAAATGCTGAAAAGGGGGACACTGCACCGGCTGGACTTTCATATGGACTCTGCTCCCTGTCGGCTTTAGTCTCCTTATCTGCAGATGGAACAATATCAGAGACAATTCTTATTGTAATCCTGGAAGATGACACTAGATGTGTTCCTTTATACATGGATTGCTTTGTTTTTGTCTGTTACTTGTTGCAGCTCATAAACACACTCTATAGTGTAGCCTCAGCTGGCCTTATATAGCAGTTGTTGTTTTCCCGAGAGACCATTTATTATATGGGGGGAGGGGAAGCCGGTACAGTAGGGGGTCACCCCACTGTCTAGCTGACCCACCCATTGGATGTGGCCACATCTGGATGTCTGAAGTCATGTGGGAAGACAACACTGTCTTTGGTTAATGGGGATACATGTGTTTTTTATTTATGTGGTTTTATATTTGAAAATATATTTTTTATACAAAACAAAAATACAAATTATTTTTATAGCAAAAAGATGCAGTATTTTTGCTGCTTAGTCTCTGAAGGTAACCTCTGTCCTTGTGGTGCGGACTCTCCTGCCAACCCATTGTTTCTTTATATGTTATGGAGAGCGCCCCCCACTGTCCTCCCCGCACTGTCACCATGTGTTCAGTGTCTTCTACTTGTGTAGGAGGAATCTTCATGTCATGAACAGGAATTTCCCAGCGCTCGGGTCTCACCAGTGGCGGCAGTTTTGGTGTGAAGATCCAAAAGTCACATTTTTATTTTGTAGTAATGAATACATTGAGGAGTAACAATACAATATAAAATGGAGGAATGGGAGGAAGGACAGATCCCCGCTCAGATCATTCCGGAATAACGGTCAGTAGATATCAGTCAGTAGACTCATCATCTGAATGTGAAGAAAAGGAAAATGATGAATAATCAGTGCCATGAACAGGAGGATCTGATATAATTCCATTCTGGACAGTCTCTTCATATCAGGATCTGTGTATTACCTGTGGGGGGGGGGAGGGGAGGACTTCCCACAGACCATTTTCTAATCTTCTTCTGTGTATAGATACATCCCACCATGGTACATCCCGTCTATGAAGAATACAATGAGAGTGTTAGAGGAGGAAATGTTGCTGTGATGATGGAAAAGGGGGAGCTGGTGCTGAGCTCTGGAAGAAATGATGGACATTTTTATACACACTAATGGGAAGTATTCTTCTGTCTTCCTGGAAATGTGTGCGATGTGTAATGTACAAATCTGCAGCCGTACAATGTACATCAGTGGTCTCCTATGCTGGGAGGAGATCTGACGTAGATTGGATGTAGATGGTGGGATGTGGGATCTCATCTCTTCATAACTGACCCCAGTATGCAAATACACCAAACCATCCCCTCTGTCCTCACACTTTAGGGGTTTGATAAGTGTCCCCCATTTAAAGGGCCCACCACCTTCTAAACTACCTACCTAATACCGAGGGGCCCTCACCATGGCAGGGGCCTACACACTCATGGCCGTCCAACCATTGGGATATCAGACTGTACGCCTGGTGTGCTGGGCTGTCATGTGTACAGGCTGAGAACACATCTGATTGGCTCAGTTATACTGACACATTGGACAGACAGCGGGGGATGGGGGGAAGGATAATGAAAGTTCTTTTTCTTTAAAGGTAAAACCTTGTGGAAGATTGTAGGACCCGACTAAGATTATTAGTGGTGGATCTGATATTCCTCATCCACCCATCTGTAATGATACAACTTGGGATGAGGAAGACATTCTCCATCATCTGGGAAATCTGTGACTGGCACAGGACATCTCAATCATCTCTCATTATCTGTATAACTCCAGAGACCTCCAATGGGTTCTACAGAAATGTGGGAACTGTTCTGGGCTCACAGAATGAAACAGGAAGGCCTGAACTCATCTCTACATGGACATGCTGGAAGCCATTTTGTTCTGTATATTCTATTTCATGGTTTCTGAACACAGATTCTAAGAACATTCCAAGGTGGTTACAGCTTATGTTCCCAGGTTATAAATCTGGGGGAGGTATGGTGGGATCAGACGGCTACGAGATAAAGACTAGACATGATACCAAGTGGTAAGGTGAATGGATGACTCCATGTCTGGATTGAACAAAGGACAAAAGAACTGTTCACAATGATTTGTTTACATGAACCTCAGAAGAAGAGTGCATATTAAATGTTACATTGTGTGTGGTGTTAACAGGGCCACTGTTAGAAATCATGGGGCCCCGTGAGACCTACCGGAAGGGGGCCCCCAAGCCCACCCATCAGAGCTGTTTTGTGCAAAACCATTACACAGAACAGGTAAGAATAATATATCCATTGTTTTAATGAAACCTCCTGAGTATTTTTGGAGAAAAAAAAACAATATTTCTGACTTTTTGCTATTAACCCTTTGCCTACAGGACACTTATACCCTCCTCCTTCCCAGGCCAGTTTCCAGCTTTTTTAGGGGGTGGGGTGTGTTACTAGGGAGAGGGTCTGTGTACTTCACTGTACTCACACTGCTCTGGATGGCTGTGCTGTGCAGTGTGCCCGAGCTGACAGGGAGGAGGATTGTTAGTAAACAAAACAGTTGTCCTCCCTGTTGGAGATTCTTGGGAATCACCGGGCGCTGGCGAGTAATTACCGGCTGGGACCCGGTGATTTACAGCCGTGGCCACAAATGGTGGTGTGGGTAGGGCGCGCACACAGCTCTTGAACGCCCCCTACCCAGAACTTGAAATTCATGTTTATATACGTAATTGTTTGCACCCGTGTCGCACTAAAGCACTATTTCTGTATAATAATACAGAATAATAAAATTTCTGTAAAAATACTGTATAATAATAATAAAAATTTCTGCTATGGGGCTGGACGGGAAGCAGTTAAACAAAAATCTTTCCAATGACTCGTTTTTTAAGAGATTATGGTTCATGGCATCACCTTCAGTATAAGAGCTCAATACACTCACCCTCGTACTGTAGAATAAAGTGGCGTTTTTTGCTGTTTGCATTAAAGTTAATATATGAGTGCTTAATGTGGACTTCGGCAAAATGGCCACCATAAGTCCGCCGTCAGGTCACTCACGCGGACTTTAGGAAAATGGAAGCCGTAATCCCTCCCTTAACAATTTGATTGGCATTTGACAGACAATATAATCCAACTGAGATCACCAGAGGGCGTATACCCTGATGAAGTCACGTGGTAACATGATGCAACGCGTCGGTACGCAACATCCAGTGATTCACTTCCTGTTGGACGCCATATTGGAACACTATACAGACCCATGCAGTACACCCATATTATGAGGTGTAAAAGTGCTTTCTGAAGGAGACAAATGTGAGTGGGCTAATTGCCTTGTTATTGTTATATATTGCCAAATAACCATCATTGCACTATGGAGGATGTCTCTGCTTGTGTCCTAACAGCACGGCCTGATGGGAATGTGACCTGAGAGTGGTATGGAGAAAAGGTGCTTAAGCGGCATCTCCACCTGGAGGAGTTCAGTTTCCTTAGGACCGTGGTGTGATCCTATAAGGTGAGTTGGCCCTTGTGGTCCAGGTTTGGAGGTGAGGGGGCATTTCTGCCATTCGGAGGATTTTTGTCCCCTGAGTGAAGACCACCTGATCACGTACACGAGTGTGTGTGTCTAAAGACCACAGCTATAGGATATTGGACATCATTTTAGATTCATATATGTGTAGAAATGTTTGCTGGACTTTTCTTCATCAATTATTGGCACTATACACTTGGGCATTGTTTTCTTACCCCTCG
This sequence comes from Staurois parvus, assembly GCF_062004578.1. Taxonomy (NCBI): domain Eukaryota; kingdom Metazoa; phylum Chordata; class Amphibia; order Anura; family Ranidae; genus Staurois; species Staurois parvus. The sequence continues at coordinate 255,592 of NW_028318832.1, forward strand.
TAAGGGGTCACATATTAACCACTTCAAGTCCCTGTAGGGACCGGGGGAAGTTTGAGTTTTTCCATTAGGAAAAAGGGATCCACTATATTTGTAACAGGTTATCCTGTGTATTTCACCAAAGTTTCACTGATTAGATCCAAGTGGATCAGAGCCCTGAGTGTACAAATTGCAGCGATTATTACACGGTATATATCTTCTTTTATGTGGGTCATAGTATTGTTGTCATACTCCGGTCATTTCTTATATTTTATATGTAACATGAGTAGCGCTTCACCATTTATTTAATCATTCCTGGCCGGTACCAGCCAGATAAACACAGAATTAAACCCAGAAGTGACATAATCCTTGCAGCTTCCGGCTTCATTCATCACAGAGGGGAGGGAGACATGGATGTTCCCCTCCCCCCACTCTGTATGCTGCCAACTCATCTATGTACAGCAGGACAGCCTGGGAAAACAGGAGCGGGCTGAGGGGCAACAGAACAGTGGTGATAATAAATCATCAGGGCCATGGTGTATACTACCTCCCCCCTCCACTGCTTTGCAGTATATGTGGGAGCATTTGGGGGCGGCAAAAATTCACAGCTGGGCTGCACATTTCCACCATACCCTTAAACACAAATATAAATGAGGCCTAAGGCCCCTTTCACACCATCGGTCAGATTGGGTCTGCTTGTCCGTTTTTTTTAGGTGAACTCCATTCATCTCTATGGAGTGGCAGATGTAGAGGGACTTGTGTCTGCTTACACCCGCTTACCTCCAATCTGGTCCGTTCAGCTAAAATAAAGGAAAGCGGATCCGTCCTCCTCCATCAAATTGGAGGGCAGTCGGGTGTAATGACCAGTGGAGTCCATTTACACACAACCGCCCATAGAGCAGAGCATGCTCTGTCTGTGTCTACCTGCTTGCCGAGCGACTGTATAACTTACAATAGTAAACATCTTGGGGGGAACCATCCCTGCCTGGACAACACAATGATTGCTGCTGGTGGCCATACTAGCTGCTAGCAATAATCGCATGTAAAATCCCACAGGCTGGAGTACACAAGCCATTCAACCATTGACTTGGGGACAATCAGCCTGCCCATACATGGTTCAAATCTCATCTGGTCCCCGCTGAACTGGCCGAGATCTGAACCATCTGTGGCCAGCTTACATTTCACTGTCCTTCCTTCAATCATCATCATCATTATCACCATCATGATCATACAGTACAGTTGCTGGGGCTCCTGTAGCTGTCCTGTGTGACCACCATCATGATTATCATACGGTACAGTTGCTGGGGCCCCATACCTGACCTGTGTGAGTGTGACTGCCATCATGATGATCATACAGTAAGTTGCTGGGGCTCCTGTACCTGTCCTGTGTGACTGCCATCATGATGATCATACAGTACAGTTGCTGGGGCTCCTGTAGCTGTCCTGTGTGACTGCCATCATGATTATCATATGGTACAGTTGCTGGGGCCCCATACCTGACCTGTGTGAGTGTGACTGCCATCATGATGATCATACAGTAAGTTGCTTGGGCTCCTGTACCTGTCCTGTGTGACTGCCATCATGATGATCATACAGTACAGTTGCTGGGGCTCCTGTAGCTGTCCTGTGTGAGTGTGACTGCCATCATGATGATCATATGATACAGTTGCTTGGGCTCCTGTACCTGTCCTGTGTGACTGCCATCATGGTGATCATACAGTACAGTTGCTGGGGCTCCTGTACCTGTCTTGCGTGGGTCTGACTGCCATCATGATGATCATGCAGTACAGTTGCTGGGGCTCCTGTACCTGTCCTGTGTGACTGCCATCATGATTATCATACAGTACAGTTTCTGGGGCTCCTGTACCTGTCTTGTGTGATCGCCATCATCAGGCTTAGTGGGGTGTATTTACTAAAGCTGGATCCCTCAGAATCTCGTGCACTTCTGCGAAGGAACCAATCAGCTTACTGCTTTTATTGCTAAAGCTTCATTGGACAAGCTGAGGTGAGAAGCCGATTGGCTGCCATGCACAGCTGCACCAGATTCTGAGGGAACCAGCTTTAGTAAATCCCCTCAGTATGTGTGTTCCCCCCAATAGAACAGATCTTACTCTCTATCCACAGTGAAGCCGGCATTCCGGAGGACCTGATAACAACGATCCCCTTCTGAGTCCGACATCTTCTCACCATCCTCATCCTCATACAATATCACCTCCAGTCTGGTCAGAGTTCGGTTTGTGGAGATCACGGAGCAGAGATCATCACAGCACCATAATGTCACATTACACCTAAATATTCTGGGGGGAGAAGCAGGAAAGAGAGGTGAGATGTTCTCCAGTGACGGGCAGAAGTAGACACATTCCAATGGATAATCAGTGGGCGGGGTCTTAGAAGATGAAATGTTGGCCCATTTGGATGGATGATCTCATGGAATATTGGTTGGACCTCCCCTGTGAGATGGAGGGGAGTTGTCACCCACCTGAGAAGTCTTAGTGTGGATGGACACATTGCAGCGTACGTGGTGATGCACACATTGGAGGGGGAATGGCTCCATATAGATTCCCTGCAACACATAGATGGGAACCGGCCATATAGGAAATAATGGGACTTCTACTTGACCTGCGTCTCCATGCAGCAAAATCCATGAGGATTGCTAGATGCCCTGACAAGCAATGATAATATGCCGGCATATCGAGGAATCAATTGGGCAGCCCACCCTCGGGCGGAGCCAAGTGATGTCATTTCCTGCCTGGAACTGACACAGAAAGTGGTCCTGGTGAGCGATATTATCTCCTGCCCAATCAGGTGCTTGATAGGCGGACATATTATTGATTGTCAGAGCATTTATTATAAATAAAGAGACAATTGTTTTGAAGGACATACTTCAGTATTGCTGACATTTGTGTTTTGTTTGGAGTTCTCTATCCAGCCAATCAGGAGGTGGAAGATCTTCCCTCCAGAGGATTCCCTCCCCTCCTCCTGACCAGGCCATTTTTTGCATTATGGCCCTGCGTTACTTTAACTGACAATTGTGCAGTCATGCAACGCTGCACCCAAATTAAATTTACGTCCTTTTTCCCCACTAATTGAGCTTTCTTTCAGTGATATTTGGTCGCCTGTGTGTTTTTATTTATTTTTTGTGCAATAAAAAAAGACCAACAGTTTTGAGAAAAAAACAATATTTTGGACTTTAACATTAAACATGTCCAGTAAAAAAATGTAAAAATCAAATTTCGTCATAAATTTAGGCCAAAATGTATTCTGCTCTGTGTTTTTGCTGAGAAACCTGAATACGTGTAAATTAATTGGTTTACGTGAAAGTTATAATGTTTACAAATGGCGGGATATATACTGGGACTTTGTTAGATTTCAGACACATAATACTTCTTTAGTGTCTTGAGGCGATTATGAATGAAGAGCCATTGAAATAAAAAATGAAGTGTGATTTTATTCTATCACACAATGGCTTAAAATGACAATGTAAAGCGTATCACGAACAGTTCCATGTAGATAAAACTATTGTAGAAATATCAAGCAGAAGTTTAAAGAAAAAGTCACTATTGTCATAACTGTCTGACCATGTGCAACGTCCATCTTCTTCTTGTCCTTCACGAGACTTTCGGGAAGAAGCTGGAAATAGACGGAAGTGACGGTCTTGTCTTTCAACAAGCACCTGTTCCAGCTTCTCATACGTGTGTGTGTGTTATGTATGAAAGAGTGTCAGTGTTAGCGTGTGTCCCCCAACTGTCCCTTATGGACCTTTTATACAGGAACAAGCGTCATACCTAGTGATCTCAATACCTTTTATGGAAATCAGTACTGCTAGCAAAGCAATATCATAGAAGGGAGGGGACGCTACACACATGATGTTTTTGATTGACAGGTACAGATGCTGATGTACATAATACTATAAGCTGATGATGTAACCTCAGCTATTCATATTTAAATAATATAACTTAAGAACATATCTTTACAACATATCAATGTATAATCACTATTCTATATATGTATCAATGTTAGAAGCGTATACTAAATACACACAGATACTATTAAAATACATAATGTAATAGTACGTCTATAATGAGTACTCCCAATACCCTTGACATATTACTAGAGACTTCTAACCAGCTATGCCTAAATCTAGTCTTCAGCTGGTTTAGCTGCTCTCAGCTAACTCATTCATATTTACTGTCTCAGCTTAACTTATATCTCAGCTATTTTACTGAAGAATTAAATAATATCATCGGTTTAAGGCGACAATTCACACATTTAAATATTAATTATGATTAATCATAAAAACCAAATATTTTGCAAGCTTGCCATCAATATAAGTGCCGAATCATAACTATTGCTATCAATAGACGCGGAGAAGGCATTTGACAGGGTTAATTGGAGTTTCATGATGGATACGTTAGAGGCTTTGGGACTGGGTAACAGGATGAGGAGATGGATTGGAAGATTGTATGAAGGGCCTTCCGCGATGATAATGGTAAATGGAGAGAGATCAGAATCTTTTTTAATGACAAACGGAACTAGACAGGGTTGCCCACTATCCCCATTGTTGTTTGTTTTGTCATTGGAACCGTTGCCATTAATAATCAGGAAAAATATAGATATAAAGGGAATTAACGTAGGAAAGATAGAGCATAAGGTTGCCGCATTTGCGGATGACCTATTGTTCTATATTGGTAACCCCAGGATAACGCTTCCTAACCTAATGAAAACATTGAAAGAATATGGAGAATTGGCAAACCTAAAAATTAATCCGAGTAAAACAGAGATATTAAATATAAATCTTCCAAAGAGTGAAAAAGAAATGATACAGAGAGAGTTCCCCTTTATATGGAAAGATAGAGAAATAAAATATTTGGGAGTGAAACTTACTTCTTCACAGAAAAATCTTTATAAAGCAAATTATATACCATTGTTAAATGAGATTAGGGAGGAATTGAAGAGAATCGGAGGAGGAAATCCTTCGTGGTTAGGTCGTATTAACTTAATAAAAATGGTAATTCTCCCTAAGGTTTTGTATAAACTCCAAATGATTCCCATTAAACTCCCAGGGACATACTTTAGAACAATTAAGCAAATGGTAACAAGATATATATGGAAAAATAAAAAACCTAGAGTATCATATGAAGTGCTGAGTAGAAATAAGGAAAAGGGTGGGGTAGGAATGCCGGATCTTAAAAGATATTATAGAGCAGTGATCCTATCAAGAATTTTTGATTGGAAATACAATACAAAGAGTAAAAACTGGGCTACAATAGAAAATACACTTAGTGGGAAAGATTTGGGTGGGATCATTTGGGTGTCAACACAGTTTAGAGAATTAGCTGAGAGCACAAGTCCATACACTAGGATTGTTTTGAAAGAATGGGATAGATTGCACAAACTAAGGAATTGGGAGTTTAATTCACTGTTAATGCCACTAAGAAATTCAGAGTTTTTTCCCCCAGGTAAAGAGGAAATTACGGGTAAATGGATTAAGAAAGAAGATGCTCAGTTGAGAGACGTAATGGAGGGGGTAAACTTAAGAACACTAGAGGATTTGAAAAGGGAAGAGGGAGGGATTTTCACTAAGATAGACATATGGAGGTATAATCAATTAAAACAATTTGTGGGGAAACTGACAAAGCCCCTTAGAAATAGAAAGGATTGGAATTTATTTGAGAAATTTTTTGAAATTCGAGGTGATGGGAAACACAGCACTGCTAAAATATACAAAATTCTCACTGATTTAGATAGTAAGGTAAAATTAAGATATATAGAAAAATGGGAAAGGGATTTGGGGGTGGAGTGGGAGGAACATACACAAAGAAAAATATATAGAATGGTACACGGAAATGTTAGCATGCGGGAGGTGGAATTGAACTATAAATGTTTAAGTAGGTGGTATATCACTCCGATGGTAGAGCACAAGATGAGTGGGGAGAAACAACCTGGGTGTTGGCGAGAATGTGGAGAGGAGGGCACAACGTATCACGTGTGGTGGGGGTGCCCAAAAATACAAGTTTATTGGAGAAAGGTTATAAATCAAATTAGGAATATCACTGAAATTGAGATTGGTTTGGACCCTGAAATATGCCTTTTTCATATCACAGAAATATCAATGAAAAAATTTAAAGATATGGGTATAGTGTTACTTAAATGCAGCTAAAGGATTGATACCTAGGTTTTGGCGTAAAGTTGAGGCACCGAAGGTAGTTGACTGGATAGACAGAGTGGATCAGATTGTTAGAATGGAGAAATTATATTATATACAGGAAGACAGGATGGAGGTTTATAATACAAAATGGAAGAAATGGGAGGAATTTAGAACAAAGAAGAAAGAAGTCACTCCGTAAATAAGAATAAAGATGGGAATCGGACAGATGTCAGGGGTTTATTGAAGAGGGGTGGGAGGGAGGGGGGGTTGAGGGAAGGGGGTTAAGGGGAGAATATGATATGCAATAAGTGTTTTTAGAAGAAAGTTGTTATGTGGTACTTTATTGTTTCTTGTGTTGGAAATATTTATATTGCTATATTTTGAAAACAAATAAATATTTAAATTAAAAAAAAAAAAGTGCCGAATCATAAATTTGATTTCTTACAGACTTTTTTAAAAATACTTTTTATTAGCAATGGTGGCGTTCAGCAACTTACAGCGGGTCTGTGGCGGACATTCTGACACTGGGGGGGAACTAACTTGGCGTCACAGACATCCCCTGTGACACCAATACAGTGATCTGTGCTAACAAAAAAGGCCTGACGCTGTACTAGAGGCACTGGGCAGGAAGGGGTTAACATCTGGGACAATCAAAGGGTTAACTGCTGTGTTACTCTGTGCTGTGCAGAGCCATCCAAAGCAGTGTGCACAAGCTGACAGGGAGGAGAACTGTTTTGTTTACAAACAGTCCTCCTCCCCATCGGAGATCCTCAGCATTCACCGGGCAAAATCACATATATATACAGTGAAGGAAATGCATATTTGCTCCCCGGCTGATGCTGAATGTTTGCCCCTCACAAAGAAATGATCAGTCTAAATATCAAATGTTCAGTGTATTGTAACACTGAGAGACAGAATACAACAACAAATTCAGCAGAAATGCGTCTAACAAATGATGACTGATCTGCATGTTCATGAGGGAAAGAAGGATTTGATCCCCTATCATTCAGCAGGATTTCTGGCTCCCAGGTGTCTTTCATACAGGTAACAAGCTGAGATTAGAAGCAGTCTCTTAAAGGGAGTGCTGCTAATCTCATTTTGTTACCTGTATAAAAGACACCTGTCCACAGAAGCAATCAAACCATCAGATTCCAAACTCTCCACCATGGCAAAGACCAAAGAGCTGTCCAAGGATGTCAGGGAAAAGATTGTAGACCTACACAAGGCTGGACTGGGCTACCAAACTATGGCCAAGCAGCTTGGTGAGAAGGTGACAACAGTTGGTGCAATCATTCACAAATGGAAGAAACACAAAACAAGTGTCAGTCTCCCTAGGTCTGGTGCACCATGCAAGATCTCACCTGGTGGAGTGTCAATGATCATGAGAACAGTGAGGAATCATCCCAGAACTACACGTGAGGATCTTGTCAATGATCTCCAGGCAGCTGGGACCACAGTCACCAAGAAAACAATTGGTAATACACTACGCTGACAAGGACTGAAATCCTGCAGTGCCCGCAAGGTCCCTCTGCTCAAGAAAGCACATGTCCAGGCCGGTCTGAAGTCTGCCACTGAACATCTGAATGATGCCGAGGAGGACTGGTGGGAAGTGTTGTGGTCAGAGGAGACCAAAATCAAAGTCTGTCTTTGTATAACTGTCATCTAGGGAACGTGTCTGGATCCCTCACAAAAGGTTTTAAACCAAAACCCAGCAGAATAAAAGATGATTTATAGTAGAATTCTCCCCTCATCTCCTGGATCTCGGAGTCCCTCACATAGAAGATATATATCAGAGTCCTGCAGAATATGAGATCATTTATAGTAGAATTCTCACCTCATCTCCTGGATCTCGGAGTCCCTCACATAGAAGATATATATCAGAGTCCTGCAGAATATGAGATCATTTATAGTAGAATTCTCACCTCAGCTCCTGCAGAGTACAGCCAGGATGTCGGAGTCCCTCACACAGACGTCTCATTCCAGAGTCTTGGAGATCATTATCTGATAAATCCAGTCTGGTGAGGGATCGGTTAGTGATAAGAATGGAGCGGAGATCATCACAGCAGGAGGAAGTCAGATCACATCCTTTCAACCTGCAGAGACAAATACAGACACATGAGAGTATATTAGGGAAAGAACCAACAACTCTTAGGGTATGGTCATCATAAAACTCATAGAAAAGAAAGAAGGAAGAAGATAATGGGGTCCCATCATCAAGGTGAGAAAAGTCAGTAAATCCCCTTCTGATGACCCATGGAAGGGGGAGGGCTGTAAATCTCTCCAGCAGTCCATTCACTCTGTAGGAAGCTTGTCTCTGGAGTAGAATGTCTCCCATATCATTACTGAGATCACACAGAGAAATGATGAGCAGATACTGAACAGGAGCAGACAAGGCCTGACATAGGGGGACTCAGGGGAACTTGGTCAGTGTTGTCTTAACATTAATGTAACAACTAATCCGGGTCACGGCACCAATGTTGTCCTAAATTATGAAGACAACTATAGCAATCCATAAAATAGAGCGGATGAAGATATTTGCAACAGACAGTTCATATCAAACATGGAGATCCAGCCCTTCTCCAGATGACCAGGGTGCATTTATATATGTACTTTTCCTGCAGCAACTAATAGTTGTATTCCAGAGAGATGCATTTATTCGGATAAAGATATTTGTTACAGATGACAGAAATCCGGCTGAATACTTGTAAATATTACAATGAACACCTCTCACCTCAACGACAACAACCTCCTCGATCCCCTACAGTCCGGCTTCTGTCCCCTCCACTCCACCGAAACTGCCTTACTCAAACTCTTCAACAGTCAGTCCTCCTACTCCTTGACCTCTCCGCGGCCTTCAACACAGTCAACTACCCCCTCCTCCTCAAAAAACTACACTCCCTCGGCCTCAGAGATTCTGCTCTCTCCTGGCTCTCGTCCTACCTATCACAACGCTCCTTCAGCATTACCTATAACGCTGCCACCTCCCCCTCTCTCCCCCTCTCTGTTGGGGTTCCTCAAGGCTCCGTCCTCGGGCCCCTTGTCTTCTCCATCTACACCTCCTCTCTTGGCCAACTCATACACTCTCATGGCTTCAACTACCACCTCTATGCCGATGACACACAAATCTATCTCTCTACCCCCCACCTCACCCCCTCAGTCTCCTCCTGAATCACAAACCTACTGAGCGACATATCAGACTGGATGTCTCTCCATTTCCTTAAACTGAACCTCTCCAAAACCGAGCTCCTAGTCTTCCCCCCAGCCCAGACCCCACCCCCAGTGACTTCTCCATCACGTCCAACAATGCCACCATCAGGCCCGCCCCGCAGGCCAGAGTACTTGTTGTCATTCTGGACTCCAACCTATCCTTCCAGCCCCAAGTCCAATCTTTAACAAACTCATGCAGACTCCACCTCCACAACATCGCCAAAATCCGCACGTTCCTAACCCCAGAAACCACTAAACAGCTCATCCACTCCCTCATCATATCACGACTCGACTACTGCAGCTCCCTCCTCACTGGCCTGCCTCACCACAGGCCATCCCCACTTCAGTCGACCCTGTAAATATTACAATGAACAACAACCATCAGAGTCCCATGTAAGATACTTCATATCAAGCATAGAGATCCGACACCGTCCATCATATGTCCGATCTGTAATATGCACCGAGGTCGCTTCCATGCATGCAATAATGGGAGTTATTATTATTATTATTATTATACAGTATTTATAAAGCGCCAATAGTTCGCTCAGCGCTGTACATTACAAAGGGGGACAGAACATGTGACAGAACAATACCAATACAATGCAAAACATGAGGGGATCGAGGGCCCTGCTCTTTCAAGCTTACAATCTAGGAGGGAGGGGGTGGTGGCACAGGAGGAGATAGCTGTGGGGGATGGAGTGGTAGGAAGAGTGGAGGAGGTCGGCAAGTAAGCAGGGGGTGGGGTAGGCTTCCCTGAAGAGATGGGTTTTCAGGGTGCGCCTAAAGGGGAGGAGAGTAGGGGATAATCTGATGGGTTGGGGCAGGGAGTTCCAGAGGATGGGTGACACCCTGGAGAAGTCCTGGAGGCGGGCATGGGAGGAGGAGACCAGGGAACTAGAGAGAAGGAGGTCTTGTGAGGAGCGGAGTGTGCGTGCTGGGCGGTACTTGGATATTAGGTCAGTGATGTAGTTCGGGGCAGTATGGTGGACAGCTTTGTACGTCAGCATAAGGATTTTGAATTTGATCCGTTGCGCAATCGGAAGCCAGTGGAGGGATTGGCAGAGGGGGGTGGAGGACACTGAGTGGAGGCCAGTGGAGGGATTGGCAGAGGGGGGTGGCGGAGACAGAGCGGTTGGAAAGGTGAATGAGTCTGGCAGCCGTATTCAGGATCGACTGAAGCGGGGATAGCCAGCGGCGAGGCAGGCCAGTGAGGAGGGAGTTGCAGTAGTCGAGTCGTGATATGATGAGGGAGTGGATGAGCTGTTTAGTGGTTTCTGGGGTTAGGAACGTGCGGATTTTGGCGATGTTGCGGAGGTGGAGTCTGCATGTTGCGGAGGTGGAGTCTGCATGAGTTTGTTAAAGATTGGACTTGGGGCTGGAAGGATAGGTTGGAGTCCAGAATGACACCCAGTACTCTGGCCTGCAGGGCGGGTTTGATGGTAGCGTTGTTGGATGTGACGGAGAAATCAATGGGGGGTGGTGTCCGGGCTGGGGGGAAGACAAGAAACTCGGTTTTGGAGAGGTTCAATTTAAGGAAGTGGAGCGACATCCAGTCTGATATGTCGCTCAGTAAGTGTGTGATTCGGGCTGAGACCGAGGGGGTGAGGTGGGGGGTTGAGAGATAGATTTGTGTGTCGTCGGCATAGAGGTGGTAGTTGAAGCCGTGAGAGTGTATGTCAGGAATGGACTGGCCAGCAATGGTGGGACTCACCTGCCTTTTGATCTGCAGTACCAGGGCTGGCCAGCGGATGCTCCCAGCAATCAGAGACTCAACTTTGCAGCCAGCTAACACCTGGAACTGATTATGCTGGGGTATTTAAGGGATGGCCAGACCCACAGACTCTGCCTTGGTGTTGTGTTTTTCCTGGGCCCTGTATCCTGTTTCTGTCCTGCATCCTGTTTCTGTTCTTTTGCTGACCCTGCCTGATCTGAACCGCTGCGGACTTCTCCTGCTCTGATCCCGGCTCGCTCCTGACCATCCCTCTGCCTGACCCTCTGTACTACGCTGCTTGCTACCTGCTGAACCTGGCCTGTGACCCCGACCAATCTCCGCTTGCTCCCCCTGTACCTACCTGCCCTATTGATATTGACCCGGCCTGCCTGACGACGCTTGCTTGTATGTACTGTTATCTGTGGGTGGTTGGTTTGGTTTGGTTGCACTGTATTATGTTTTAGTATTGCACTGCGTTTATGTTTGTATGGTTAGTGTTAATAAATTATATTGTTTATCACATATCTGAAGTCTGCGTTTCCCTGCGTCAGTCACACACCTCTGGTCACACCTGGGAGCCCTGACATTACACCAAGGCCAATCCTGACCAGAAGTGGCTGCACAGGGAAGCCATCTTGGCTTGTTGCTGGGAAGGATGGATCTGGATGAGGTTGTGTATTTATATCTGCTAGTGTTTGATGACAGGGAGTATGCTTATCAAACTCTGAAGGAGTATCCCCGGGATGAACTGCTAGAATGTATACGGCTCGCTCATGTTCTAGTAGATCAGGGCACAGAGTTCTCTGAGGTGCAGCCTTTGATTGAGGTTTGTGCTGAGTTGGTTTCATCTGGTTCCCCCGAATGCAGAGATGAATTTTTGCCACCATTTAGTGCAGACCAGGTAGAGTCCCTGGTGTGGTTATTAGAGGATGATGTGGGTTACTTTCTGGAGTGTTATTCCACATGTTCACCACAGACACTAAGAGATTGTATAAACGCAGTGCAGTCATTGACCAGACAGGCTTTGTGTAAGCTCAGCTTTGTTCAACCCATACTGCAGACATGGACAGACTTGTTGCACCCAGCCTCAGTCAGCTTACAAAGACCTAGTCCTGCTTCTAACTCTACTCCTGTATTCCCACCAGCTCCTCCAGTTACAGCCCAGTATACTTGGCTATCTACCGCATGTCAGTACCCTGTTCCCACTCGCTGCACCTATCCTGCCTTTAACCCTGTAAAAAAGCCCTCTGTAGCAACTGCTCCCTCTCCTGTTCCATCCTCCAGTTCTTCTCTGTCTCCAGCTGCTCCATTCGTTTGCAGACCTGCGTTTACTTGCAGTGCTCCAGTAGTTAAAACCAGAAAAAAGCGAAAATTCTTTCCAACCAGTACCATCCTGCCAGTATCCAAACCGGTGAACCTGCCTTCCGTGGTCCAGCCTGAAGCCTCTACTCAGCCTGAATCCTCTACTCGGCCTGATGCCTCTACTCGGCCTGAAGCCTCTACTCGGCCTGATGCCTCTACTCGGCCTGAAGCCTCTACTCGGCCTGATGCCTCTACTCGGCATGATGCCTCTACTCGGCCTGAAGCCTCTACTCGGCCTGAAGCCTCTACTCAGCCGGACGCCGGCATTCAGCCTGATGCCTCTACCCAGCATGATGAACTGATCCAGCCTGACGATCCTATTAGGCCAGTTGACTCGATGCCCGCTGTTGATCCAGATGATCCGGTACCTGATCCGGTGCCCGCTGTCGTGCCAATTGACTCAGAGCCCGCTGTCGTACCTGGTGACTCGGTGCCCACTGCCTTGCCAGATGATGCGGTGCCCGCTGGCGAGCCAAATTACCTGATGCCTGGTGACCCAGTGCCCGCTGTCATACCTGGTGACCCGATGCCCGCTGTCGAGCCAGACAATCCAGGACCTGATGACCCTGTGCCCACTGTCGTGCCTGTTGACTCGGAGCCCACTGCCTTGCCAGATGACGCGGTGCCCGCTGTCGAGCCAAATGACCTGATGCCTGGTGACCCGATGCCCGCTGTCCAGCCAGACGATCCAATGTCTGACCCAGTGCCAGCGGTCATGCCAGTTGACTCGGAGCCCACTGTCGTGCCTGGTGACTCGGTGCCCGCCGCTCCGCCTGGGGGCCCGAGACCTGTCGCTCCACCTGGGGGTCCGGCGCCCGCCGCTCCGCCTGAGGGCCCGAGACCTGTCGCTCCACCTGGGGGTCCGGCGCCCGCCGCTCCGCCTGAGGGCCCGAGACCTGTTGCTCCACCTGGGGGTCCGGCGCCTGCCGCTCCGCCTGGGGGCCCGACGCCTGTCGCCCCGCCCGGGGGCCCGGTGCCTGCTGCTCCGCCCGGGGGCCCGGTGCCTGCTGCTCCGCCCGGGGGCCCGATGCCTGTCGCCCCGCCCGGGGGTCCGATGCCTGTCGCCCCGCCTGGGGGTCCGATGCCTTTCACCCCGCCTGGGGGCCCGAGGCCTGTCGCTCCATCTGGGGGTCCGGCGCCCGCCGCTCTGCCTGAGGGCCCGAGATCTGTCGCTCCATCTGGGGGTCCGGCGCCCGCCGCTCCGCCTGAGGGCCCGAGACCTGTAGTTCCGCCTGGGGGTCCGGCGCCCGCCGCTCCGCCTGGGGGCCCGATGCCTGTCGCCCTGCCTGGGGGCCCGATGCCTGTCGCCCCGCCTGGGAACCCGTGGCCTGTCGCCCCGCCTGGGGGCCCGAGGCCTGTCGCCCCGCCTGGGGGCCCGAGGCCTGTCGCCCCGCCTGGTGGCCCGCTGCCTGCTGCTTCGCCTGGTAGCCCGATGTGCCTCTGCCCGGAGTCTAGCCCGATGTGCCTCTGCCCGGAGTCTAGCCCGATGTGCCTCTGCCCGGAGTCTAGCCCGATGTGCCTCTGCCCGGAGTCTAGCCCGATGTGCCTCTGCCCGGAGTCCTGCCCGATGTGCCTCTGCCCGGAGTCCTGCCCGATGTGCCTCTGCCCGGAGTCCAGCCCGATGTGCCTCTGCCCGGAGTCCAGCCCGATGTGCCTCTGCCCGGAGTCCAGCCCGATGTGCCTCTGCCCGGTGTGCCTCTGCCCGGTGTGCCTCTGCCCGGAGTCCAGCCCGATGTGCCTCTGCCCGGAGTCCAGCCCGATGTGCCTCTGCCCGGTGTACCGCTGCCCAGAGTCCTGCCCGGTGTGCCAGTCTTTGATATCCCGCCAGTTACCAGACCCGGGCGGTGGAACATTTTTCCCAGCTAGGACTGTTTGGAGCGTCCTGAGGCCGCTCCTTGAGGGGGGGGGTACTGTCAGGAATGGACTGGCCAGCAATGGTGGGACTCACCTGCCTTTTGATCTGCAGTACCAGGGCTGGCCAGCGGATGCTCCCAGCAATCAGAGACTCAACTTTGCAGCCAGCTAACACCTGGAACTGATTATGCTGGGGTATTTAAGGGATGGCCAGACCCACAGACTCTGCCTTGGTGTTGTGTTTTTCCTGGGCCCTGTATCCTGTTTCTGTCCTGCATCCTGTTTCTGTTCCTTTGCTGACCCTGCCTGATCTGAACCGCTGCTGACTTCTCCTGCTCTGATCCCGGCTCGCTCCTGACCATCCCTCTGCCTGACCCTCTGTACTACGCTGCTTGCTACCTGCTGAACCTGGCCTGTGACCCCGACCAATCTCCGCTTGCTCCCCCTGTACCTACCTGCCCTATTGATATTGACCCGGCCTGCCTGACGACGCTTGCTTGTATGTACTGTTATCTGTGGGTGGTTGGTTTGGTTTGTTTGCACTGTGTTATGTTTTAGTATTGCACTGCGTTTATGTTTGTATTGTTAGTGTTAATAAATTATATTGTTTATCACATATCTGAAGTCTGCGTTTCCCTGCGTCAGTCACACACCTCTGGTCACACCTGGGAGCCCTGACAGTGTATGAGTTGGCCAAGGGAAGAGGTATAGATGGAAAAGAGAAGGGGCCCGAGGACAGAGCCTTGAGGGACCCCAACAGAGAGGGGGAGTGAGGGGGAGGTGGTAGCATTATAGGTAACGCTGAAGGAGTGTTGTGACAGGTAGGATGAGAGCCAGGAGAGAGCAGAATCTCTGAGGCCGAGGGAGTGTAGTTTTTTGAGGAGGAGGGGGTGGTCGACTGTGTTGAAGGCCGCAGAGAGGTCAAGGAGTAGGAGCACTGAATAGTGGCCATTAGCTTTGGCGGTTAGCAGGTCGTTGGAGAGTTTGAGTAAGGCAGTTTCGGTGGAGTGTAGGGGACGGAAGCCGGACTGTAGGGGATCGAGGAGGTTGTTGTCGTTGAGGTGAGGGCATAGGCGGGTGTAGACGAGGCGCTCGAGGAGTTTAGATGTAAATGGGAGCAGGGAGATGGGTCTGAGGTTGTTCGGGTCATTGGGGTCCAGGGAGGGCTTTTTAAGTATGGGGGTGATGTGTGCATGTTTCAGAGGGGAGGGGAAAGTGCCTGAGGAGAGGGAGAGATTGAAGATGTGGGTGAGGGAGCGTAGGATGGAGGAAGGTCGTAGGAGTTGTGAGGGGATAGGGTCGAGGGGGCAGGTGGTGAGGTGGGCATCAGAGAGGATCTTGGAGACTTCCTCGATAGTAGTAAGGTCAAAGGTGCGGAGTGTGGGGGGAGCTTCAGTATGAGGAATGTAGGGTGGGGTGGAAGAGGAGGTCAGAGCAGTGGTGGGGCCGTGGGAGAGGGGTGATGAGGGGGTAGCTGAGTGAGGGTGAAGGGGGCTGGAGAGAGTTTGAGCAGCGACGAAGTCCCTGCGGGTTATGTCGAGGGGGAGGGGGGATAAGGGGGTAGCTGTGTGAGAGGGGACGGGTTGAGAGGGCGTGTGAGTTGCGGCAATGTCCTTGCGAATTGTGTCAATCTTGTTTTTGAAGTGATTGGCAATCTCAAGGGCAGTGAGTGAGGTGCTGGGTGGAGGTGGGGGCAGAGAGAGTAGAGAGTTGAAGGTGGAGAAGAGTCAGCGAGGATTGGAGGAAAGGGCCTTGATGAGGGTCAAGAAGTAGGCCTGTTTGGCTGCATGGAGGGAGGAGGTGTAGGTGCGGAAGGCAGATTTATAGCGGGTGAAGGCTTGTTGGGATTTGGTTTTGCGCCATAGTCACTCCAGGGCACGACTTTGTCGTTTGAGGGTTTTGGTGTGATCAGTCTGCCAGGGCTGGAGCGGTCGGGGTCTGATGTTGCGTGTGGTTAAAGGCGCTAGTGAGTCAAGGGCTGTTGAGAGCGCATTGTTGTAGGCAGTCAAAGCCAAGTCGGGGCAGGATGGGGGGAGGATGCGGTCGTGGAGTTGATCAGCTGCAGAGTGGAGGGAGGCAGGGTTAAGGTTGCGGAGGTTACGGCTGGTAGTAGTGTGACATTTGGAGGGGTAGGTGTTGGAGGACGAGGAGATAGAGAAGGTGATCAGGTTGTGGTCAGAGAGAGGGAAGGGGGTGTTTGTGAGGTTGTGGGGAGCGCAGAGGTTGGAGAAGACAAGGTCCAGGATATTTCCGTCGGAGTGGGTGGTGGATTGTATGCACTGTGCAAGTGCAAAGGAGGAGGTTAGGTGGAGGAGACGGGCTGTGTCTGGGTTGTCGAGGTTGACAGGGATGTTGAAATCCCCAAGGATGATGGTGGGTAGCTCAGAGGAGAGGAAGAAGGGTAGCCAGGAGAAGAAGTCATCCAGGAAGCGGGGTATAGATCCAGGAGGCCGGTATATCACAGCAATCTTCAGGGGGGTTGGGGAGAATAGTCGGACGCAGTAGGCCTCGAATTTATGATCTATACCTGTCCTCCCATATTAATGACAGGAAGAAGCTCCTCTCCCAGCGGAGGTACAGACGAGGCAGATGACAGGCAATCATTAGAACCCTTCAGAGAACCTTCCTGTGTCCTGTCATCTGTGTCTCTTAACCAAAAAGAAGCTTCCTTGATATACACATTTTTCCCATTCAGTACAATGGCAAGCACTCTGATTGGCCACTTTTAGTAGCATGTTTGATCTCATGTGTCTAGACCTAGAACAGCTGTATGCATAGATTTTAATTAAAAGGTTAAATAGATACTACTTGTCTTGTTTATGGCAAATCTGCTCTCCTCACCATAAACAAACACACCATGAATATGTAAGACCTTTCCCAATCTATTTGCAGATAATCTGCTCTGAAACTTCCCCCAACTCTCCACATATGTACCCAAACACAGGTTACCCCAACACAACAAAGGGAAGGTCATTACCGCGTACATATATTAACATAGTAAGGAGTCCTTGGCTATCCTTTTGGTGTGTAAAGTATGCACTTCATCTGGCCCACTATGAATGCCAACCTCACATCCATGAATGTATATACAGTACATTTCCTCATTCCTGCTTTCATCAGGGAAATTGTAAGGCTTCATGGTGTTCCCTTAAATATTTTATGGGATCGAGGGGTACAATTTAAATCTAAAGTTTGGAAGGCTCTGTGTGAGGCATTAGAGATCGAGTTACGCTTCTCCTCTGCTTATCATCCTCAAACAAATGGACAAATGAAGAGGACAAATCAAATGCTGGAGCAATATCTCCAATGCTTTTCTTCATATTCACAGGATGACTGGGCATCACTCCTTCCTCTAGCAGAGTTTGCATATAATAATTCCATCCACTCAATCCCCCTTTTACTCTAACTACGGATACCACCCCTCCTTTCTTCCAGAAATACCAGTGGAGGCCGCTGTCCCGGCGATAGAAGAAAGGATGGAGTTTCTCAGGAGGAACAGCAAAATTTTACAAGAAACAATTTCTGAGGCCCAAGAGAGTAACAAAAAGTTTTTTCATAGAAAGAGAAGGGGCAACTTGAAACTTAAACAAGGGGATAAAGTCTGGCTGTCCACAGCTAATCTGAAATTAAATTGTCCATCCAAAAAGCTGGGTCCGAGATACCTGGGACCATTTTCCGTCAAGAGAAAGGTCAATCCTGTAGCATTTGAATTGGAACTACCAGCTAACCTAAAGATCCACCCGGTATTTCATTGCTCTTTACTGAAACCACATGTCCCAAGTGGGTTCCCCAACCAGAATTCTGAGGCACCTGCTCCACTGTTGGTGGATGGAAATAAAGAATACGAAGTGGAGGCTAGCTTGAGCTATAGGAAGAGGGGTGGACAGACCCAGTTCCTCATCAAGTGGAAGGGTTATGGACCTGAAGATAACTCCTGGGAACCGTCCACTAATGTCCATGCCCCACGAATAATTCAAGTCTACCTCCATCGTCATCCTGAGAAACGAGCCCTAGTGGGCATCCGTAGGCTGCCCATAAGGGGGGGGCAATGTAAGGGAACAAGAAGATCACCGCAGCACATGAATCTGCACATGCGCAGGATCCCGACAAGGCATACAGGCAGGAGGGCACTAGGACCCAGGCGCGCCTGTCACCAATGACGATGCCGGGCAGGTACTAGGACCCAGGCGCACCTGTTGGCACTGGGCGGGCTATTTAAAGAGCACCTTGATGATGATTCAGTGCTGACTGGTCTTCAGCTCCCCCCGTGTCCTGCTTGTTTCCTGTGAGATTTCCTTTGGTTCTGACCCGGCTTGTTTCTGACCCAACTCTGAGTACTCTCCTGCCCCCCCCCCCCCCCGGTTCCTGATTTCGGCTCTGTTCCTGACTCTGGCATTTCCTCCTGATCCTGTACCGTGCTGCCCGATTGTTATAACCCTGGCTATTCTACAACTCCATTCCAGCTCTGTGTCCTGGCTACATACCTGGCTCTGCTGTGCATCTGGCAATCCACTGTACCTGTCTGGTCTATCTCCACAGTACCCAAATCAGAGGATATCCTGCTTGTCAAGGTCATCATCTGCACGAGCCGCAAGCAAAACTGGCGCTCTTGTTCCCCTGGTCCTTAAACGCCCTCTGTTCCAACCTCAGCGGGCTCAGGATTAGTGACACAAGTGAGGCCGACCTCGTCAATTCAGTCTCCCATCAGGTATGTGACAGTACCAGTCAGCCAATGATGGAGTCTGAAAGGGAGGCCTCACAACTGGGGGACATTCGCCAAACTGTGACTTCCTTGTCCAACATCATACAGGACCTGCAGAGGAACTTCCAATACCTGGAGAGCAAACTGCGAACCGATCCTAATGTCCTCTCAGACACAGTAACCTGTGGTACAGCCACTCAAACCGAGATCAGCATGTTCCTTGAGACCTCTGTCCTACCGGAACCCCGGGTTCCTACGCCTGAGTTCTTTTCTGGAGATCGACGGCAGTTCAGGACTTTTCGTAACTCCTGTGAGTTATATTTTTCTCTGCTCCCCAGGACCTTCTCCTCACCAATTACTAAAGTGAGGTTTGTCATCACCCTTCTGAGAAAGGAACCCCAGTCCTGGGCATACCATCTCTGTGAACAGCATGATCCGGCCCTAACCTCTGTGGATTCATTCTTTTCAGCAATGGCACAAGTTTATGCAGACCACTTCCAGCACCAAACTGCAGAGTCTATGATCAGCAAACTACAACAAGGCCAAAGGCCTGTGGAGGATTATGTCACTGACTTCCGTATCTGGAGTTCTGATACTCAGTGAAACGAGTCTGCTCTCTGTCATCAGTTCCGCCTTGGTCTTTCTGACACCCTGAAGAATGAACTGGCCCAAGTGGGGGTACCAACAAGACTGGAGAGTCTGATAGACCTAACGATCTATATCTATCATTGGATTCGGGAAAGGTTAAATGAAAGGACCAGTGGGAAACTTCTGTTATGCCCTGAGGTTGGGCCAGCTATGAATATGGTCCCGTCTGAGTTGCCCACCAAGCCAGCTAGAAGGAGCTTCTGGAGACCACAGTTATCCACAGTAGAACGTCTCCGTCAGCAGAAGTCCAATCTCTGCCTCTACTGTGGTGAAGCGGGACATTTCGTGGCTACCTGCCTGATCAAACCTCACAAAACTTCTCCCAACTGCTGCTACATGATGCACCCTCAGGGTACTGACCAAACGCACTTCTCCTTCCAGCTGCAATTACAACTGGCCGAAAGGACTATCACGGTCCCGGCTATCATTGACTCAGGTGCCTGTAGCTGCTTCATGGATTCTCGTTTTACTACACAGAATCATATTCCCCTTCGCACGAAAACACAGAGGCTTGCAGTTCATCTGGCAGACGGGTCTGGTATTAGTTCTGGTCTGGTAACACAAGAAACCTTGCCAATCTTTTGTTATTCTCAGTTGGGACACCAAGAATTCTTATGTATGGACATTATCACTTCCCCAATTTTTCCAATCATCCTCGGTATGCCTTGGCTAAAACCGCATAACCCAACCATCAATTGGTTGACTGGAGAGATCTCTTTTCCTTCTGAATATTGTCAGATTCACTGCACCCTCAAAGAGACAGGTGGGACAATCCCTCTCCTCAGCATTCATTCTGACCCTGAAACCATGAAGCTTGTCCCTACGGCTTACCACGAATACCTGGATGTGTTTAATAAGAAGAGTGCCAACACCCTTCCTCCACATAGGCCCTATGATTATCCAATTGAGCTCTTGCCCGGTATCAAGATTCCTTTTGGATTTACCCTCTGTCCGAAGTTGAATTAAAGGTCCTCCGGGGATATATAGATGAAAGCCTGGAAAAAGTGTTTATTCTGCCATCTACTTCACCAGCAGGAGCCGGCATATTCTTCATGGAGAAGAAGGATGGCATCTTGAGACCCTGTATAGACTATCGGGACCTGAACAAAATCACGGTCAAGAACAGTTATCCTCTTCCTCTAATCCCTGGGTTGTTCCAAAGATTGTGAGGAGCATGCTTTTTCTCAAAGTTGGATCTGAGGGGTGCTTACAATTTAGTGAGAATTCGAGAGGGAGACGAATGGAAGACAGGTTTCCGGACCAGATTTGGGCACTTTGAGTATCTGGTAATGCCCTTTGGTCTCAGCAACGCATCAGCAACCTTCCAACACCTGGTAAATGATGTTTTTCGGGACTACCTGGATATATTTCTAATCGTGTATCTGGACAATATCTTGTTTTTCTCATGTTCCATCGAAAGTCATCGTGACCATATAAAAAAAGACACTGGATAGACTACACCAACACCATCTCTATGCAAAAGCTGAAAAATGTGAGTTCGAGAAAAAGTGTATCCAATTCCTCGGGCTGGTGCTCACTCCTGAAGGCATCTCCATGGACCCTCAGAAGGTGTCCGCCATCTTGGAATGGCCCATACCTGAAGACAGGAAAGCTGTGCAGCGCTTTATAGGCTTCACAAACTTCTATAGGAAGTTTATCAAGGACTTCTCGGGAATCCTAGCGCCAGTGACACAGCTCACTAGGCAACATGTGCCCTTCAAGTGGACTCCTGAGGCCCAAGCAGCCTTTGAACAGCTAAAAACCATGTTCACAACTGCACCCATCCTGAAACATCCTGATCCTGCCCTAGTCTTCATCCTCAAAGTTGATGCTTCAGAAAATGCGGTAGGGGCCATCCTGTCACAAAGGCAGGGGCCCAAATCCCTTCTGCATTCTGTTGCCTTTAGAGATGAGCGAATCGAACTTGGCGAAGTGGAATTCATTTCGAATATTGGGAAATATTCGAGTCGCGACGAATCCGAAGATTAGCCAACTTCGGATGCGCGAATCAAAATTTTCCCAAAAATGGCGGCGACATGTGTGGCGACGGAGCGGGGATGTCTGGGAAGGCGCGCAGACAAGGCGCGCTGACCCATAATGCATTCATTCATGACATGTGATCGCATTAGCCAATCAGCAGCCAGCCAGCCAGCACTGTGTAATGGTGGAGCTATAAATTGCGGCCATCTTACAATTCTCCATTTGCCTGCGGTCATTCAAGAGAGACAGACCTCTCTGTATTAGGGACAGAGTTAGGGCCACAGATACTTTAGGGACACAGAATCGTTACTCAGGGACACAGAACTGTTACTCAGGGACACAGAACTGTTACTCAGGGACAGACACAGAATTGTTACTGAGGGACACAGAATTGTTACTGAGGGACACAGAATTGTTACTGAGGGACACAGAACTGTTACTCAGGGACACAGAACTGTTACTCAGGGACACAGAACTGTTACTCAGGGACAGACACAGAATTGTTACTGAGGGACACAGAATTGTTACTCAGGGACACAGAATTGTTACTCAGGGACACAGAACTGTTACTCAGGGACACAGAACTGTTACTCAGGGACACAGAACTGTTACTGAGGGACACAGAATTGTTACTGAGGGACACAGAATTGTTACTCAGGGACACAGAACTGTTACTCAGGGACACAGAACTGTTACTCAGGGACACAGAACTGTTACTCAGGGACAGACACAGAATTGTTACTGAGGGACACAGAATTGTTACTCAGGGACACAGAATTGTTACTGAGGGACACAGAATTGTTACTCAGGGACACAGAACTGTTACTCAGGGACACAGAACTGTTACTCAGGGACAGACACAGAATTGTTACTGAGGGACACAGAATTGTTACTGAGGGACACAGAATTGTTACTCAGGGACATAGAACTGTTACTCAGGGACACAGAACTGTTACTCAGGGACAGACACAGAATTGTTACTGAGGGACACAGAATTGTTACTCAGGGACACAGAATTGTTACTCAGGGACAGACACAGAATTGTTACTGAGGGACACAGAATTGTTACTGAGGGACACAGAATTGTTACTGGAGGGACACAGAATTGTTACTCAGGGACACAGAATTGTTACTCAGGGACACAGAACTGTTACTCAGGGACACAGAATTGTTACTGAGGGACACCAAATTGTTACTGAGGGACACAGAATTGTTACTCAGGGACACAGAACTGTTACTCAGGGACACAGAACTGTTACTCAGGTACACAGAACTGTTACTCAGGGACACAGAACTGTTACTCAGGGACAGACACAGAATTGTTACTGAGGGACACAGAATTGTTACTGAGGGACACAGAATTGTTACTCAGGGACAGACACAGAATTGTTACTGAGGGACACAGAACTGTTACTCAGGGACACAGAACTGTTACTCAGGGACACAGAACTGTTACTCAGGGACAGACACAGAATTGTTACTGAGGGACACAGAATTGTTACTGAGGGACACAGAACTGTTACTCAGGGACACAGAACTGTTACTCAGGGACACAGAATTGTTACTCAGGGACAGACACAGAATTGTTACTGAGGGACACAGAATTGTTACTGAGGGACACAGAATTGTTACTGAGGGACACAGAACTGTTACTCAGGGACACAGAACTGTTACTCAGGGACACAAAACTGTTACTCAGGGACACAGAACTGTTACTCAGGGACACAGAATTGTTACTCAGGGACAGACACAGAATTGTTACTGAGGGACACAGAATTGTTACTGAGGGACACAGAATTGTTACTGAGGGACACATAATTGTTACTCATGGACAGACACAGAATTGTTACTGAGGGACACAGAATTGTTACCGAGGGACACAGAATTGTTACTGGAGGGACACAGAATTGTTACTCAGGGACACAGAATTGTTACTCAGGGACACAGAATTGTTACTCAGGGACACAGAACTGTTACTCAGGGACACAGAATTGTTACTGAGGGACACAGAATTGTTACTGAGGGACACAGAATTGTTACTCAGGGACACAGAACTGTTACTCAGGGACACAGAACTGTTACTCAGGTACACAGAACTGTTACTCAGGGACACAGAACTGTTACTCAGGGACAGACACAGAGTTGTTACTGAGGAACACAGAATTGTTACTGAGGGACACAGAATTGTTACTCAGGGACAGACACAGAATTGTTACTGAGGGACACAGAACTGTTACTCAGGAACACAGAACTGTTACTCAGGGACACATAATTGTTACTCAGGGACACAGAATTGTTACTCAGGGACAGACACAGAATTGTTACTGAGGGACACAGAATTGTTACTGAGGGACACAGAATTGTTACTGAAGTACACAGAATTGTTACTCAGGGACAGACACAGAATTGTTACTGAGGGACACAGAATTGTTACTGAGGGACACAGAATTGTTACTCAGGGACACAGAATTGTTACTCAGGGACACATAATTGTTACTCAGGGACACATAATTGTTACTCAGGGACATAGAACTGTTACTCAGGGACACAGAATTGTTACTCAGGGACACAGAACTGTTACTCAGGGACACAGAATTGTTACTCAGGGACAGACACAGAATTGTTACTGAGGGACACAGAATTGTTACTCAGGGACACAGAATTGTTACTGAGGGACACAGAATTGTTACTCAGGGACACAGAACTGTTACTCAGGGACAGAGAACTGTTACTCAGGGACACAGAACTGTTACTCAGGGACACAGAATTGTTACTCAGGGACAGACACAGAATTGTTACTGAGGGACACAGAAATGTTACTGAGGGACACAGAATTGTTACTCAGGGACAGACACAGAATTGTTACTGAGGGACACATAATTGTTACTGAGGGACACAGAATTGTTACTCAGGGACAGACACAGAATTTTTACTGAGGGAAACAGAACTGTTACTGAGGGACACAGAACTGTTACTCAGGGACACAGAACTGTTACTCAGGGATACAGAATTGTTACTCAGGGACAGACACAGAATTGTTACTGAGGGACACAGAATTGTTACTGAGGGACACAGAATTGTTACTGAGGGACACAGAATTGTTACTCAGGGACAGACACAGAATTGTTACTGAGGGACACAGAATTGTTACTGAGGGACACAGAATTGTTACTGGAGGGACACAGAATTGTTACTCAGGGACACAGAATTGTTACTCACGGACACAGAATTGTTACTGAGGGACACAGAATCGTTACGTTATTTTTTGGGTGCTTATAGAATTAAAGAGTATGTCAGACAACACGTAGAGGAGTGGCAGAGGAGGCAATGTTTTAGGAGCGAGCAGACGTGGCAGCAGAGGAAGGGGTCGAGGCAGCGCTAGTCGCAGCCAGAGGCCAGTGCTCCCGGTGTCATCCAGCGGTCGTGTCTCCACCGACAACCCTGCCGTCATCGATTGGTTGGCTCGGTCGTCTTCCTCTTCCCAGGTCACCTCTGACACCTACAGCCAACGGTCGGTGGGTACGTCAGACACAACCGTTAGTTGGCATGGCCCGGGAGCAAGCCCACTGAAATCACGTGTCCTCGACCTGCCCCTGTCCTTTGGTGTTCTCTCACCAAGTGAAGTATCGCATGCTGTGGGCTCAGCCCCACTGTACAGTAAGGAAGAGCTAACAGAGGGCGGTCAGGAACGGGGGGAGACATCCGCCTCTTCAGCAGCCAGGCGAAGAAGTACTGGCGAGGAGAGTGGCTCGGTAGCCGGTCTAGAGACAGGTCTGTCTCCTGACCCAGACGCAGCCGAGGGGGCTAGTAGTGAGGCGGAGACCCTAATTGATGATGATGAGGCTGATCGCACTTGGCAGCCTCGTCGTTATCAGGCTATTGCTTCCGCATCATCAGGAGAAGAGGGTGCCAGCTTGGCAGCGAGCAAAACAGTCGGTGGGTTGCCCAGGAGGCAGCAGGGTCGCAGCAGTGTCAGTGGAGGCAAACGGCCACGGAGTAGAGCACCAGCTCCACTGCAGCCTACCACCATGGCCAGTAGTGGTGCCGGTGTGCACGGAGGAAGTAGCAGTCAGCCAGTGAGGAGTAGCGGGGGCAAAGTTTCCTACTCGGCGGTGTGGCAATTTTTCGTTCCTGACCGCCCGAGTAAGTAAACGTAGCCGTATGTCGACTATGTGGCCAGAAAGTCAAGCGTGGCCAGGGGGCCCATGTTGGGACTACAGCGTTGCGTCAGCATATGCAGCGTCGCCATTCGGTGGCCTGGGAAAACCGTGATAAAGATACGGCGGTTCTGCCTGCCCCAGCCCCCACTCCATCACCCGCTCCGTTACTTGCTCCGTCACTCGACGTCAATCGCCCTCTATCAGCCAGTCAAGGCTCCAACACCTCTGCTGAGGGGAGTTGTTGCTCGTTGGCATCTTCCGCTCGTTCAGATGCTCCTTCTCCTGCTACTCCTCTTCACGGATTCCGTCAGCAGTCTTTCTTGGAATCCGTTTCCAAGAGACAACAGTTTGCGAGCACGCACCCGACGGTGCAGAAGCTGAACGTCCTCCTGTCCAAGTTGCTGGTGCTGCAGTCCCTCCCTTTCCAAGTGGTGGACTCAGCACCTTTCCGAGAAATGATGGCTTGTGCCGCGCCGCGGTGGAGAGTGCCAAGCCGGCATTTCTTCGCCAAAAAGGCAGTGCCAGCCCTGCATTCACATGTAGAAGAGATGGTGGGCCAGTCTTTGAGCATGTCGGTCTCTGCCAAAGTGCACGGCAGTGCCGACGTGTGGAGCTGTAACTACGGTCAGGGACAGTACATGTCATTTACGGCCCACTGGGTGAACGTGGTGCCGGCACAGCCGCACCAGCAACTTGGACAGGTCACGGCGCTTTTGCCTCCACGTTTGCACGTCCTTGGTCCAGCAAACACGTCCGCCTCTACCACCTCTTCTTCCGCCGTGTCCTCAGCCACCACCCCCGTGCCAGATGGCTGTCTCCGCGCAAACTGAAAATCGGAACCATGTTGACCGACAACGGAAAGAACATGGTGTCTGCTCTGCGTCAAGGAAGGTTGTGCCATGCGCCATGCATGGCTCACGTGTTCAATCTGGTTGTCAAGCGGTTCCTAAAATCCACCATCCCACTGCAAGACATCCTTAAAATGTCACGTAAACTTTGCATGCATTTCAGCCATTCCTACACCGCAAAGCACACCCTCCTTGAGCTGCTGCGGCAGAACGGAATTCCACAGCATCGCCTGATCTGCGACGTTGCAACAAGGTGGAAATCAACCCTACATATGTTAGACCACCTTTACGAACAGCGAAAGGCCATCACCGATTTCCTGATGTTACAAGCGGATAAAGGTACTCCCCTGTGTAACTTAGATGTCAGCCATTGGCAGCTCATGCGTGACACCTGCCGCTTGCTCAGGCCCTTTGAGGAGGCCACGCTATTCGTGAGTCGGCAGGACTATGGGATGAACGACGTCATTCCTCTGTTGCCCGTCCTGGGACAAATGCTGTTAACAATGGCTGGTCAGGGTGCGGTAGACGTGGCGCACAGATCTCAACGCCACATGACCCCTGTGGGGGCAGGACAGGAAGAAGAGGAGGAGGTAGAGGAGGACATTGGTGCTCAGGAATTATTGAGTGAAATGGGTGGTTTTTCCACTCAGCGGACAGGAGTGGAGGAGCAGGAGCATCTGGTAGAGGAGGAGGAGGAGACAGAGGACCCAGACGCACCGTGGCAGTATGCTGTGGAGATGGAGGCAGGGAGTCTCTCGCATTCCTTGGCACAAATGGCCCATAGCATGCTCGGTTGCTTGCGTAGCGACAGCCGAATAATAACCATCAGACAGAGGGATGACTTTTGGCTGTCCACCTTGTTGGACCCTCGCTACCATTCAAAAATGGTGGCCTTTTTCACACCTGCTGAGAGGGAGGCCAAAATAACGTACTATAAAAACCACCTATGTAGTCAGTTGGTCTCTGCCTTTCTGCGCCAACGTCCATCCTCAGACACTGTGGGCCCTGTGCGCTCGCGTTCCGCTGCCATGGCAGCAGGGGAGGGGTGGGGTGGTAGGAGCAGTGGCAGCTCCACCAGCAGCGGCTGCCTCAGTCTGCAGTCGATGATGAGTAGCTTTCTTCACCAGCGCAGTGAGGAAACTACTAACCAGCCGCAGCAGCAGCAGCATCAGGTGGACCTGGAGCAGGACCTCAAACAACAGGCTTGGGCCTACTTGGACAGCACCCTGCCAACCGAGGTAGACAATCCCCTTGACTACTGGTCAACGAAACTTGACCTTTGGCCCCAACTAGCTGAATTTGCCCTTGAAAGGCTGTCATGCCCGGCCAGTAGCGTGGCATCGGAGCGCGTGTTTAGTGCGGCAGGAGGTATTGTAACTCCGCGGAGGACACGACTGTCCACCCAAAGTGTGGAGAGACTGACGTTTGTGAAAATGAATCAGGCGTGGATTAGTCTGGATTTCAAACCACCAGTTCCTGACACAACTGACTAAATCCGCCATGAATCATGCCCCAAACATGTGCCACTTTCAGGTCTCCTCACACTGCTGGTGGGTTCCATTTTGTCATAGGGTGCTGACAGATTACGGGCCTCCCATTGCTGCTGCCAGGCCCGTAATCTGCCATGAGCCCCCGTACCGCCTCCTCATGCTGCTGCCAGGTCCAGAGTGTGTCATGGGTCCCTGTACGGCCTCCCATTGCTGCTGCCAGGCCCGTAATCTGCCATGGGCCCCCGTACCGACTCCTCATGCTGCTGCCAGGCCCGTAATCTGTCATGGGCCCCTGTACCGCCTCCTCATGCTGCTGCCAGGTCCAGAGTGTGTCATGGGTCCCTGTACGGCCTCCCATTGCTGCTGTCTCCATCGCCACACTCTGCCATGTGCCACTTTCAGGTCTCCTCACACTGCTGCTGGGTTCCATTTTGTCATAGGGTGCTGTATGGCCTCCCATTGCTGCTGCCTCCACCGCCACACTGTGGCTCCACACTCTGGTTTTGGCCCCGTGACTGCCCAAATGAGTGAAGTGTGCGGTGATTCTAAGATCGACGGCACTCATCTGCATGTCATACTGACTGACAGCATTATTTCTCTTCCCCAGCAGACTCCAAGGGCATTTAAATTAAAGGTACAGTGTTCTGCACTAATATAAAGGCTCTCTGAAGCCTAGAAACACCCTTTTATAAGTTAAATTTGCAGCGAATATATTCGACTCAAATCAAATTTTTTCCACGAATTTGCCGAATCAGTCGAATCGAATTTTTGAATAATTCGCTCATCTCTAGTTGCCTTCTTCCCCCTGGAAATTGAACATTTCTGAAAGAAATTACAATGTGGGAGACAGGGAATTACTAGCCATCAAAGCAACATTGGAAGAATGGCGCTATTTACTAGAGGGAGCAGCCCATCCTATTCTCATCTTTACCGATCACAAAAATCTAGAGTACCTGAGAACTGCAAAATGACTCAGGCCACGACAAGCTAGGTGGGCACTATTTTTCTCACGCTTCGTGTTCCATCTGACCTACCGTCTGGGTTCAAAAAATGGTAAACCCGATGCACTCTCCCGCATATTTCCTGACCCAGTTGTACAGTCTGAACCTGATACAATCTTGCCAGCCAAGAACTTTCTACTTCTGCAAACGGATCTTGTAACTCAAATACAAGAAGCCATGGACAATCTCCCACCTCCTCCAAATATAAATCTACAATTTAAGGATGGCCTGTACTTCCACAAAGGACAGATCTTTGTGCCCAAAGGACTTTGAGCACTTATTCTCCAGAGATGTCATGACCACCCCTTAGCAGGTCACTTTGGAATTTGCAAAACATCAGAGTTAGTATCTCACTCCTTTTGGTGGCCTAATGCAGCAAGAGATTGCCAGGACTATGTGAAATCATGCACAGTTTGTCTGAGGAATAAGTCTGATAAAGCCAAAACTTGGGGCCTGCTGGAATCCCTGCCTGTACCAGAAAAACTTTGGAGCATGATCTCCATGGATTTTATTGTGGAACTCCCCCATCTGAGGAGTTCACCACTATTTTAGTGGTAGTTGATCGTTTGTCCAAGATGGCCCACTTCATTCCCTTGAAAGGGACTCTTTCCGCTACAGAAACAGCTTCTGCTTTCATCAGGGAAATTGTAAGGCTTCATGGTGTTCCCTTAAATATTTTATGGGATCGAGGGGTACAATTTACATCTAAAGTTTGGAAGGCTCTGTGTGAGGCATTAGAGATCGAGTTACGCTTCTCCTCTGCTTATCATCCTCAAACAAATGGACAAATGAAGAGGACAAATCAAATGCTGGAGCAATATCTCCAATGCTTCTCCTCATATTCACAGGATGACTGGGCATCACTCCTTCCTCTAGCAGAGTTCGCATATAATAATTCCATCCACTCAATCCCCCTTTTACTCTAACTACGGATACCACCCCTCCTTTCTTCCAGAAATACCAGTGGAGGCCGCTGTCCCGGCGGTAGAAGAAAGGATGGAGTTTCTCAGGAGGAACAGCAAAATTTTACAAGAAACAATTTCTGAGGCCCAAGAGAGTAACAAAAAGTTTTTTCATAGAAAGAGAAGGGGCAACTTGAAACTTAAACAAGGGGATAAAGTCTGGCTGTCCACAGCTAATCTGAAATTAAATTGTCCATCCAAAAAGCTGGGTCCGAGATACCTGGGACCATTTTCCGTCAAGAGAAAGGTCAATCCTGTAGCATTTGAATTGGAACTACCAGCTAACCTAAAGATCCACCCGGTATTTCATTGCTCTTTACTGAAACCACATGTCTCAAGTGGGTTCCCCAACCAGAATTCTGAGGCACCTGCTCCACTGTTGGTGGATGGAAATAAAGAATACGAAGTGGAGGCTAGCTTGAGCTATAGGAAGAGGGGTGGACAGACCCAGTTCCTCATCAAGTGGAAGGGTTATGGACCTGAAGATAACTCCTGGGAACCGTCCACTAATGTCCATGCCCCACGAATAATTCAAGTCTACCTCCATCGTCATCCTGAGAAACGAGCCCTAGTGGGCATCCGTAGGCTGCCCATAAGGGGGGGGGCAATGTAAGAGAACAAGAAGATCACCGCAGCACATGAATCTGCACATGCGCAGGATCCCGACAAGGCATACAGGCAGGAGGGCACTAGGACCCAGGCGCGCCTGTCACCAATGACGATGCCGGGCAGGCACTAGGACCCAGGCGCACCTGTTGGCACTGGGCGGGCTATTTAAAGAGCACCTTGAGGATGATGCAGTGCTGACTGGTCTTCAGCTCCCCCTGTGTCCTGCTTGTTTCCTGTGCGATTGTTCCTGACCCAACTCTGAGTACTCTCCTGCCCCCCCTGTTCCTGACTTTGGCTCTGTTCCTGACTCTGGCATTTCCTCCTGATCCTGTACCGTGCTGCCCGATTGTTATAACCCTGGCTATCCTACGACTCAGTTCCAGTTCTGTGTCCTGGCTACATACCTGGCTCTGCTGTGCATCTGGCAATCCACTGTACCTGTCTGGTCTATCTCCACAGTACCCAAATCAGAGGATATCCTGCTTGTCAAGGTCAGCATCTGCAAGAGCCGCAAGCAAAACTCTGGCGCTCTTGTTCCCCTGGTCCTTAGACTCCCTCTGTTCCAACCTCAGCGGGCTCAGGATTAGCGACACAAGTGAGGCCGACCTCGTCAATTCAGTCTCTCATCAGGTACGTGACAACTGAGAAGAGTAGAATGTTTCATTGGTTATCCTGATTTAGAAACACCTGTTGTGTTTCTGCATATCTTCTCTTGCTTTGTATTAAACCTTTAGAAATACTTCTTTTACACTTCTGTGTGGAGAGCTTTATTTCCCCGGATCTGGTGGTAAGAGATAAACGAGGACAGGTTGGGCTACAAACAGACAGAAATTGATTGTATCCCCTCGTAAATCACCTTATGATGTCTATACTCCCCAACAAAACTTCTGCCTAGATGAGTCCCTCATTAATTTTTCTGGCCTCCTTGCATTCAAACAGAATCTCCCCAACAAGAGTGCCAGATCTGGGGTCAATATGTAGAAGACCTGTGAGGGGGGCATGGTCTGCCATGGCTGGAAGATGGCCGCTTAGCTTGAGAGCTCCTGCCGGCCGGAACCCTCTTCACCACCACGCAGAGGAGCTGGATGAGAGAGGGCTGTCTCACAATGGGGAAGACGGACCAGACATCATCCGGTGCCAGATCACGATCCCCATGGGGCCAGGGTGTGCAGGGGAGACATATACAGGAGCTCTTCCTCTCCCAGCAGCAAAGAGAGGGGCCTCAGCTATCTTCTCCTCCCTCTGCATCCCCCTCCCCCCTCCCTCTACAGCCGCTGACATGGCTAATTCCTCCTGCTCTGCCATGCACGCTGCTCCGGATACAGTGCCCCAGCATGACATCCCTTCTGCCTTCCAGTCCCTGTCCTTAAGGGATCTTCAGGCTGTGGCCACGGACATCAAGGCCACCCTGACTGCTACACTCACTGCCGCTCTTGGTGATTTGCGTTAGGATATACGGGCAATGGGTTCACGATTTTTGGTGATTTGCGTGAGGATATACGGGCAATGGGTTCACGATTGGATCAGGTGGAATCCGCCTCCAGGCAAAACGGGTCCGCCATACTTGATATATATAGCAAAAATCAGCGAATTTTACAGGCATATTGAGGATTTAGACAACCGTGGCTGCAGACATGACATTAGAATCCGTGGTCTCCCAGAATCAGTGGAAACTACCGATATTCCCAAAGCGGTAATGACCATATTTAATGATCTCCTTGGTCGACCGCCAGCAACCCCAATTGACATAGAATGTGTGCACAGAGCGATCCGCCCTAGGAGGGGAGACGCAGACCCACCCAGGGATATTGTTTGCTGCCTTGTAAGTTTTCCACTCAAAGAGGATATCCTCAGATGTGCTAGAGACAGAAGGCATCTTTTATATGGGGGAGCAGAAATACAACTATTTCAGGACTTCTCCAGCATTACCCTACGACAACGGTTATGCCCCCTTTTGGATACACTCCGATCACTTAACATTCCTTACAGATGGAGGTTTCCCTTCTGCCTCCCTGTACAAGCTAACGGACGTTCCTACAACTTGCAAACCCCTGAAGAATTGCCATCTTTCTGTACCTCCATGGACATCCCACTGATCGACCTGCCTGATTGGTACAGCTCCATGAGATTGCCACCAGCTCAGGATTTGGGATCTGAGGACAGCGCTATGGATTGGCACGGTCAATCTCATCGTAGGGGTCGGATGTCTCCATCGACTCCTCCGAGACTCCCCACAGGGGGCTCAACAGCCACCTTCAGCCCAACGGCCTCTCCGGCGCACAGGAAGCCACGGCACAAAATCTAATAGTCTATGATCCTCACTCAATACTGACTTTCCGGTGCACACTTTGCCGAGTGACTACGTTCTGCCACTGTTTTGCACATTTTCTCACCATTTTGCCCCGAGAGTTCCAGATATTCACGCACTCACTGATCAATGCTCATTGGACTTATACTTTGCTGCACATACTACTTACCCGCCAAGATTGTAGCCAATGCTCCATGGGATTCACCTACAGTCATTGACCTGTATGCAATTATCGGGCCTCTACACTTCTTCCCTGCCTGACGAGCATTGACCTCACTCCAATCGGCTCAACCTCCCATGATGGGGAACAGTTTCATGGCTCCACCTCGGTTACCATCACCAAGTACTCCGCATCCCACAGCAGGTCCTCTGACTCTAGTTGGTTCTCGATCAGCACCTTTTCCCAGCCTCCTATATCCTCTTACCATCCGAACGCATCCTGGACGATCACCATCCTTGAGCCTTGTCTTCCTTGCAATACCTGAACTTCGCCCTCATATCTCTGAAGACGTCCTGCTGCTTGCATGAGACTGTTCAGAAGTATACTGCTCGCCCCCTGCATGCTTCGGAATGCTCGGCCCATCTTGATCCTTCGGAAGAGACCTCTGCCTAATTCGTAAAGTATACTCTATGTGGGAATGTGACAGAGGCCCCATATCTCTCCTGGGGGGTAGTTTGAGGGGACAAGGATACTGAATGCTGGGACAGGTAGCAGCCTTTTAGGGGATTGTAGCAGCTATTACTGTATACGGAGTTTAGCTTTGTGGGTGAGCATCACCTCTCCCCGCCACTTGCTAGACCATCCCGACTGGAGTCATGTCTCTCTCTGGCCCGTCTCTACTTCCTAACCTGGCTGACGAGGTTAACCTGAGGGTTCTTGTGCCTTCGACCACCCCCATACACATTCTCCCTCCGCCTCCTCGTCCCCTCTATTATGCCAATCTGAGAGAGGTAATGCTCGTCCCCTCTGCTACACTGAGGGCTTCAGATACTACATTTGTGTTTTTTGTTTTTTTTTCTTTATGTATATTATTTAGCCCTTTTTATATTCTTAGGTAAAATGACTGGTTTTGATCCTAAGGAGCTTAGACGGTTGCTGTTTGTTGACCGGGGGCTTATTAGTATTTTGCCTGTTTCTGTCGTGATTTCACCTGTATTGCTATTGTTGACTCGTTATACTTTTGCCTCGTGATACGGTTTGCCTGTAATATTTGAAAGGGCCCTTCACCACTCTACTCTTAGTGATGAGTCCCTTACCAGTCTTGATTTCACCTTAGCATAGGCTGTCCTTTGTAACGCATTTGTCCTATATGCGCCCTGGCACTTCTTATATACAAAGTGTAGCAATGCTCCCTGACTGGTAGCCTCCCACTCATGTTGCACCCATTCCCATCATCCTGGTCTTCAC
The DNA here is from genome assembly GCF_062004578.1 of Staurois parvus. Taxonomy (NCBI): domain Eukaryota; kingdom Metazoa; phylum Chordata; class Amphibia; order Anura; family Ranidae; genus Staurois; species Staurois parvus. Next base: position 289,966 of record NW_028318832.1, read on the forward strand.
CCTCTGAACGTTACATCCCACTCCATCCCCTCAGCTCTACCTCTGAAGAAGTGCGTGCGCACGAAACGCGTCAGATTGAGCCCAGGACGCCATTGACACTACGCCGCCGGTGCCACGTGGAGGCCCGGCAGTCATCTTTAATTTTAAAGGGTCAGTCATTTGATTAAACCTGGCACCATTGTGAGTTTTTTTCTGAGTACTCCTGTTTTTCTTGAATAAAATCATTTTCTTTTTTTTTTTGTAATAACAATTTTTATTGATTTTCAAAAATATACAAACAGTATGTTTAAGAAAAAAAAAAAAAAAAGGATAAGAAAAGAAAACAAGCAAAATAGAAAGTTACATCGATGGCAAAACTGCGTAAGGACAGGACCAACAAAAACATAAAATAACAGTGTGAAGGTTATCAGGACCTTACATTTTGGGCCGGCATAGAGGAAATGAAGGTATCCCATGGGAGCCAAATCATCTCAAACACAGCAAACGAACAATTATGTAGTGCAGTCAAGTATTCCATCTGTCTAACATCAGCAATAAGTTTGTACAGAATCACCATTGAAGGAGGGGTAGAAGACAACCAACACATAGGAATGCTTCTCCTAGCCGCGGTCAGAACATGTACAGCAAGTTTTCCGGATGGTTTAGGTAAACCCGGAAATGGTAGACCTAGCAAAAAATGTAGTGGATCAAGTGGGAGAGAGGTACGCATTAGTGATTGTAACAGGGAGAGAACATCTTTCCAGAAAGGAGTAATGGAGCTGCATGTCCAAAAGATATGGTAGAGAGAACCCTGGTCTCCACCACAGCGCCAGCAGGCAGGAGAAGCATTCGGATTATAAGCATGAAGAACTTCAGGTGTTTTGTACCATAACATCATGAGCTTGTAAATATTTTCCTTAAAAACCACACAAACAGAAGATCTAGATGCATTTTCCCAAATTTTCTTCCACGTTAATAGATCAATATCACATTGTACGAATTGAGACCACCTACGCATGTAAAGGTGAGTGGCATTGGACAAGGAGGGGGCATCTAGAAGTAGTTTATATGTGTTAGAAATAATACCCCTTTGGTGGGGACCCTGCATACATAAACGTTCAAAGGAAGTAGGCTTCCCCAGGGTTAATGAGGGTGATAAGGTAGAAAAGAAGTGGCGTATATGAAGGTATATATATAGGTGTTGAGAAGGTAGAAGAGATTTTTTCTGGAGATCTGGGAATGAGTGTAACTTACGAGTCACCGGGTGTACCAAGTGACGCAATTGAAAAAGGTTAGCTGCTACCCAAAGAGACATCCGGGACATGGCCATATTATCTGGAAGATTAGGGTTATGGAGAATATTTGTCAGTGGGGAGCAATCAGAGGCCAGTGTAAATTTAGCCTTACATTTCCGCCAAACAGCCAGAGAAAAGTGCATGGGACCAAGGAATAGGTGGCGAAAAGAAGAGACATCCACTGTTGAGGTCGACCAAAGGAGGGAGCATGGATGAGCCGGAGACAATTGTAAAGATTCAATCTCAGCCCACGTGTTGGGAGGATAGTGAGTAGACCATGACATGAGAAAACGAAGATGAGTTGCATAGTAGTATGTTATTATATGAGTGAAGTTTGGACATAGGAACGGGAACGGGGAGAGTCGCAAACAGGTATAACAGTTTGGGTAACACGGTCATTTTTAGTACATTAATGCGTCACATTATAGTACATTAATGCGTCCGAGAAAAGAAATGGGCAGGGCATCCCAGTGTTTCAGAGAACGAGAAATTGCTATAAATAATGGGGGGAAATTGGCCTCGTATATGGATTGGTAAGAGGAAGTCAGATTAGTACCTAAATATTTTAAAGAGTGGGTGCACCACCGGTAGGGAAAGGCTTCCTGAAGCGAGGATAAAACGCCAGAAGGGACATGTATCGGAAGTGCCTCAGTTTTAGATGTGTTAACTTTGTAGCCAGATATGGCCCCAAATTGTTTCAAGGTCTTATGCAAAATCGGTAGGGAGGTATGGGGACTCGCAAGCGTGAGGAGGATGTCATCAGCAAACAGCGATAATTTGTATTCATGGTTATGGGATCGGGGGCGCATGCGCGACCAGGGATGATGTCGGACGCGGATTGCTGAGCTCCGCTCATCCCCGGCCAGTAGTGACTCACCCGCTCCGCTCCACGGCATATTCTCTGCTACGGGTGAGTCACACAGTACAAGCACCCAGCCCAGCATAAGGGAGAGGCTTCCATGGGGAAGATAGGGTGCTGGAAGCCCCCCTCCCCGCAGCCGCAGGATCCGCGGCCCTCGCCGCTCCGACGCTTTTTGACTAGGCCGCAATCCCCGGCCTCAAGTACTGTCAGGAGTCCGAGGAACGATCCCGGACCCCCAGTGGCCGCGGAGGGTACTGCACCCTGCACTCTAACAGAGCAGCTGACAGCCTCTGCTCTGATCCATCCACAAATGGAGGCTCCCGGACCCCCGGTGGCCGCGGAGGGTACTGCACCCTGCATTATAACAGAGCAGCTGACAGCCTCTGCTCTGATCCATCCCCAAAGGGAGGATTCTGATTCCCAAGCCACAGCAGGAGGGGTTATGGACCACCCTACACCAGGGTATCTTCCTCCCCCTAGCCAAAACCCTCAGCAGGCTATATTGTCCTCTACGCTTACAATTTCTGCGTTGGACGATAAGTTGCAAATCTTTTTACGTAATATCACCGCCTCCATAACCGCTGAAGTTGGTAAATTGGCTTTAGATCTCAGAGGGGAAATAGCCCAGATTGGAGACCGCACGGATAAACTGGAAAACAAGTTTGATGATTTGGTGCAATACGTTCATGTCTTGGAGGAAGATAACGCATATCTGAAACACTCCATGTCCCAAATGCAGCTCCAACAAGAAGACCTGGAAAACAGGGAACGGCGCCAAAATATCCGTATTCGCGGTATGTCCGAATCTATTGCTGATGCACAACTACACCGCCACCTAATGTCCTTCTTCATCGCAACTGCTCCCATGATCCCAGAGGCAGACTGGCGAATGGACAGGGCTCATCGCTCTCTGGGCCCTAAACCTGTTGAGGGCTCCAGGCCACGCGACGTTATAGTCCGTTTCCACTACTTTCAAAGCAAAGAAGCCTTACTATCATCGGTTCGCCACAAATCCTCTTTGGAATTTAAAGGTGACAGACTCCAACTCTTCTGCGATCTTTCTCCGATTACTCTTGCCAAACGGCGTGCTCTGAAGCCGATCACCACACACCTTCAGCAACATCGTGTCCTGTATCGTTGGGGGTTTCCCTTCAAGCTGGTCGTTTCTAGGGACAATACTCAAGTTGTTCTCCGGGATCTTCATGAAGCGGACTCTTTCCTAAAACAGTTGGGACTTCCACCTTTATCGGATGATGTGTCCTCTTTGCCGCCTACACCATCCCGTCCTTCCGCCACCCCCAACAAGATCTGGACACCAGTCCGCGGAGGTCAGAAGAGACTCTCACGCACCCCGCAACGTCCGCGTTCTTCTCGATCAAGTGATCCACCTGCCTGATGATTCTCAGGGGTGACCTTCTGTGGCTAATCTGGTGCTGTTCTCTCTCTCCTGTTTCATACATGGTTTTTATACCATGTATGAAATTTTTGTCATTTTGGCCGGCCAAACCCTTGTTGGGTGCATTTTTTGCTTCTGTTTCTCCTGGCCGGGTTTGACGACCTCCCGGTTGTGTCGGATGTCGTGCTACCCCCGATCTTGTCTAGCCATTGGCCTAGACGACTTGGACTTAGTTGACGTTCCCAAGTTTATATCCTTGCGGATACCTGTTTTTCACTGTATATTCTTTTCTTTTGTGTTATTTGCTTGTTTTATGTTTTTTGTTTTCTATTCTACTACATCAATGGTATTTCACTCATTTGTCATGGTAATACATGTAGTTCAGTTGTTGTTATTTCATAATGGCTTTGAGGTTTCTGTCGTATAATGTCAAGGGCCTCAACTCCATTCAAAAACGGTGGATGGCTTTGAATGAATTTCGATCCTCAGAAGCAGACATTATTTTTGTTCAAGAGACCCATTTCAAATCATCTGGCTCCTTTCGTTTTGCCTCAAGATTTTTTTCCCAAGCCTATTCGGCCTTTGATCCTTCCGGGAAGGCCGGGGTGGCAATTTTGATTAGGTCACACTGCTCCCTTCGGGTTGTTTCCTCCAAGGTTGACCAACAGGGTCGCTTTATTATTTTGGAATGTATGCTTGGTGACACCCCCCTTGTTCTGTTGAATTTATACGCCCCAAATACGGGTCAATTGCAGTTCCTTTCCCAAACACTCGCTGACCTAGATTCCATTTCCACTTCGCAGGTGATTGTTGGGGGTGATTTTAATTTGATTTTTTTCTCCTCATAAAGACAGGAAGGTTCTTTTTGAGTCCACCCCCTCGAGGCGGCAATGCTCCTCTTCAAAATCTTTTCGTAGACTGATAAGGGAGCATCGTCTCTTCGACGCCTGGCGGATTAAACTCCCCCTTCATAAACAATTCACTTTCTACTCCACCCCTCACCGTAGTTACTCTCGTCTAGATCATTTTTTCATCTCTGCCCCACTGCTTTCACTTCTGGTTTCTTCTGAAATCAACCCCATCACTTGGTCTGACCATGCCTCTTTGACTTTAAACCTTTTTTTTCCTCCTGTTATACCCAAACCATGTCATTGGCGCCTTAATGAGACCTTTCTTTCCACAGACCATTTTAGAGATGAGCTGTCGCAGGGACTTGATACCTACTTTACACACAATGTTGGCTCCGTTGCCTCTTCCTCAACTCTGTGGGAGGCCCATAAGGCGGTCTTTCGAGGACTCTGTATTTCTATGGGTTCTCGTTTAAAAAAGTCCTCGGCGAGTGCTAGGGCCTCTCTTATACATCAGCTATCTTTTGCGGAACGACGGTTACTGGCCAAGCCGTCCATTTCTGGGCTCCAGAGGGTAACATCTCTACGGGACCGAATTAAAGTTCTCGACTCCAGTAAGACTGCACAATCCCTCCTCTGGGTTAAGCAGAAATTTTATGAATTTTCCAACAAACCCCATCGTATGTTAGTCAATCGACTCAAAGCTCAGTCCCCTTCTACGATGCCTGACCTTTTAATACAGCTAAATGGAAGCCCTACCTATGACCCTCGGGATATGGCAACCCTTTTTGGCTCATTCTATGGGAAACTGTATAACTGTTTGACCCCAGACCTTCACCCGCCCCTCACACAGTCATCGTTTGATAATTTTTTTGACCCTTTGTCACTTCCGAGAATATCACCTTCAGACATTGCCACCCTTAATGCTGACATTACGCTAGAGGAATTACTGGACACAATTAAACATCTCCCTTCTCGTAAAGCCCCGGGACCGGATGGATTGCCCTACTCCTATTATAAATCTTTTATTGGTATTCTGGCACCTCATCTCCTCTCTTTTTATCGAGATCTTTTCAAGGGGGTCACACCCCAGACTGAATTCTCCCGAGCATATATCTCGGTTATCCCTAAACCCGATAAAGATCACTCTATTGTAGACAACTACCGCCCCATTGCCCTACTTAATTCTGATTATAAGATTTTCACTAAAATTTTGGCCAACCGACTGTCCGGAATTATTTCCATACTCATACATAGGGACCAAGTGGGCTTTGTACCTGCCAGACATGCTGCAGATAATACCAGGAGATCTATTGATCTGGTTGACTTGGTTAACCGATCCTCTACCCCTGCTGTGTTATTGAGCTTAGATGCTCAAAAAGCTTTCGACCGTTTAAGTTGGCCTTATATGTTCATGGTCTTGGAGAGATTTGGTTTTAGAGGCCCATTTGTAGCAGCCTTGAAGGCCCTTTATTCATCCCCCTTCTCGCAGGTCAGATTAGCTTCTTTTCTTTCACTTCCCTTTCAGATGTCAAATGGCACACGTCAGGGTTGCCCACTCTCTCCCTTGCTGTTCATTCTTTGTCTGGAACCATTAGCCATCGCCATCAGGTCGAATCCGGATATTCGTGGGATACAATCCCATTCCCATGAGTACAAGTTATCGTTATTTGCAGATGACATCCTCCTCGCACTTACGAGCCCCCACACCTCCTTACCGATTTTGCATGAGACTCTGAAACAATTTGGGGCTATATCAGGCTACAAAGTCAACACGTCCAAATCTGAGGCACTCCCAATACATGTTCCACCTGCTGTTCTAACCTCGCTTCAGCAAGCCTTTCCCTACCGGTGGTGCACCCACTCTTTAAAATATTTAGGTACTAATCTTACTTCCTCTTACCAATCCATATACTAGGCCAATTTCCCCCCACTATTTATAGCAATTTCTCGCTCTCTGAAACATTGGGATACCTTGCCCATCTCTTTCCTCGGACGCATCAACGTCTTAAAAATGACCGTGTTACCCAAACTTTTATACCTGTTTGCAACTCTCCCCGTCCCCGTTCCTATGTCCAAACTTCACTCCCTTCAGAAATCTTTCCTACATTTTATTTGGCACAATAAGCGGCACAGGATTGCACGTTCTGTTCTGCTCTCCCCGCGTTCTAGGGGGGGATTGGGGGCGCCGGATATAATAACATACTACTATGCAACTCACCTTCGTTTTCTCATGTCATGGTCCACCCACCATCCTCCCAACACATGGACTGAGATCGAATCATTGCAACTGTCCCCAGCTCATCCATGTTCCCTCCTTTGGTCGACCTCAGCAGTGGATGTCTCTTCCTTCCGCCACCTATTCCTTGGTCCCATGCATTTTTCACTGACTGTTTGGCAGAAATGTAAGGCTAAATTTACAATGGTTATGGGATCGTATCCCGCGAATATCCGGATTCGACCTTATGGCGATGGCTAATGGTTCCAGACAAAGAATGAACAGTAAAGGAGAGAGTGGGCAACCCTGACGTGTACCATTTGACATCTGAAAGGGGAGTGAAAAAAAAGAGGCTAATCTGACCTGCGAAAAGGGGGAAGAATAAAGGGCCTTCAAGGCTGCTACAAATGGACCCCTGAAACCATATCTTTCCAAGACCATGAACATGTAAGGCCAACTTAAACGGTCAAAAGCTTTTTGAGCATCTAAACTTAATAATATAGCGGGGGTGGAGGATCGGTTAATCAAGTCAACCAGATCAATGGATCTCCTGGTATTATCTGCAGCGTGTCTGGCAGGTACAAAGCCCACTTGGTCCCTGTGTATGAGTTTGGAAATAATTCCAGACAGTCGGTTGGCCAAGATTTTAGTGAAAATCTTGTAATCGGAGTTAAGTAGGGCAATGGGGCGGTAGTTGTCTACTATAGAGTGATCTTTATCGGGTTTGGGGATAACCGAGATATATGCTCGGGAGAATTCAGTCTGGGGTGTGACCCCCTTGAAAAGATCTCGATAAAAGGAGAGGAGATGAGGAGCCAGGATACCAATAAAAGATTTATAGTAGGAGTAGGGCAATCCGTCCGGTCCCGGGGCTTTACGAGAGGGAAGATGTTTAATTGTGTCAAACAATTCCTCTGGCGTAATATCAGCGTTAAGGGTGGCAATGTCTGAGGGTGAAAGACTCGGAAGTGACAGGGGGTCAAAAAAATTATCAAAAGATAACTGTGTGAGGGGCGGGTGAAGGTCTGGGGTCAAACAGTTATAAAGATTCTTATAGTATGAACCAAAAAGGGATGCCATGACCTGAGGATCATAGGTAGGGCTTCCATTTGGTTGGATTAAAAGATCAGGTATCGTGGAAGGAGACTGAGCTTTGAGTCGATTGACTAACATACGATGAGGTTTGTTGGAAAATTCGTAAAATTTTTGCTTAACCCATAAGAGGGATTGCGCAGACTTACTAGAGTCAAGAGTTTTAATGCGGTCACGTAGAGATGTTACCTTCCGGAGCCCAGAAATGGACGGCTTGGCCAACAACTGTCGTTCTGCCAAAGACAGTTGATGGATGAGAGAAGCCCTAGCACTCGCTGAAGATTTTTTTAAACGAGAACCCATAGAAATACAGAGTCCTCGAAATACCGCCTTATGAGCCTCCCATAGGGTTGAGGAAGAAGCTACGGAGCCAACATTGTGGGTGAAATAGGTATCAAGTCCCCGTGACAGTTCATCCCTAAGATGTTCTGTAGAAAGAAAGGTCTCATTAAGGCGCCAATGACATGGTTTGGGTATAATAGGAGAGAAAAAAAGGTTTAAAGTCAGAGAGGCATGGTCAGACCAGGTAATGGGGTTGATTTCAGAGGCGACCAGGAGTGGAAGAAGTGGGGCAGAGATAAAAAAATGATCTAGGCGGGAAAAACTACGGTGAGGGGTGGAGTAGAAAGTAAATTGTTTATGGAGGGGGTGTTTAATCCGCCAGGCATCAAAGAGACGATGCTCCCTTATCAGTCTACGGAAAGATTTTGAAGAGGAGCATTGCCGCTTCGAGGGTGTGGACTCGAAAAGAACTTTCCTGTCTTTATGGGGGGAAAAAACCAAGTTGAAATCGCCCCCAACGATCACATGCGAAATGGGAAAGGAATCTAAGTTGGCGAGTGTTTGTGAAAGAAATTGCAATTGACCCGAATTTGGGGCGTATAGATTCAACAAAACAAGGGGAGTGTCACCAAGCATACATTCCAAAATAATAAAGCGACCCTGTTGGTCAACCCTGGAGGAAACAACCCGAAGGGAGCAGTGAGACCTAATCAAAATTGCCACCCCAGCCTTTCCGGAAGGATCAAAGGCCGAATAGGCTTGAGAAAAAAATCTCGAGGCAAAACGGAAGGAGCCAGTTGATTTGAAATGGGTCTCCTGGACAAAAATAATGTCTGCTCCTGAGGATCGAAATTCCCGCAAAGCCATCCAACGTTTTTGAATGGAATTGAGACCCTTGACATTATATGACAAAAACCTCAAAGCCATTATAAAATAATAATAAATTAAGCACATGTATTAGCATGAGAAATGCATAATATACCATCGATGTAAAAAAATGGAGAACAAAAAACATTAAACTAACACAAGAAAGAACAAACACAGTAGTTGACATAAGTATCCGCAAGGATATAAACTTGGGAGCAACAATTTGGCCCAAGTCGTCTAGGCCTATGGCTAGACAAAATCGGGAGCAACACGACAACCAAGACATCAGGGAGATCGCCAAACCCAGCCAGAAAAAACAAAAGTGAAAAAAAAAAAACAAAAAAAAAAAAACAAAAACACCCAACAATGGTTCGGCCGGCCAGAAATGAAAAACCTGTGGAAAAAAACATGTATAAACCAGGAGGGAAGGATCGGCATCGAAGTCACTTCGGAGAAGCACCCCAGGGAATCATCAGACAGGCGGATCAGTTGTCCGAGGATGTCGTGGACGTTGTGGGGTACGTGAGAGCCTCTTCCGGCCTCTGTGGACTGGAGTCCAGATCTTGTTGGGGGTGGCAGATGGACGGACTGGAGTGGGTGGCAGAGGGGTCATGTCATCTGACAAAGGTGGAAGTCCCAGGCGCTTAAAAAAAGAATCCGCCTCATGAAGATCACGGAGCACAACTTGAGTATTGTCCCTAGTTACGATCAGCCTGAAGGGGAACCCCCACCGATAAAAGACACGGTGTTGCTGGAGGTGTGAGGTGATCGGCTTCAGAGCTCGCCGCTTGGCCAGGGTAATCGGGGACAGATCGCAGAAGAGTTGGAGTCTGTCACCTTTAAATTCCAGAGATGGCTTGTGGCGAACTGCTGATAATAAGGCTTCCTTGCTTTGAAAAAAATGGAAGCGAACAATGACGTCGCGAGGTCTGGTGCCTTCAACAGGTTTTGGGCCCAAGGAGCGATGAGCCCTGTCCATACGCCAATCAGCTTCTGGAACCAAGGGAGCAGTTGCGGTGAAAAAGGATAATAGGTGACGGTGTAGTTGTGCATCATCAATAGATTTGAACATACCGCGTATACGGATATTTTGGCGCCGTTCCCTGTTTTCCAAATCCTCTTGTTGGAGCTGCATTTGGGACATGGAATGTTTCAAATACGCGTTGTCCTCTTCCAGAACATGAACGTATTGCACCAAATCATCAAACTCAGTTTCCAATTTATCCGTGCGGTCACCAATCTGCGCTATTTCCCCTCTGAGATCCAACGCCAGTTTTCCAATTTCAGTGGAAATGGATGCGGTGATATTGCGTAAGAATATTTGCAATTTATCATCTAGCGCTGAAATTGTGAGAGAAGATGATGTGACAGCCTGCTGGAAAATCTGGGTGGAGGGGTGTTGATTGCCTGAGGCAGGATGAACTATTGCCCCCCCAGTTATATTCTGGGGATCAGGATCCTCCATCTGGGGCTGGAGCAGGGCAGAGGCAGTCAGAGGAGCTGTAATGCTTGAGGGTGCAGTACCCTCCGTGACCACCGGGAGTCCGGGATCGTTCCCTGGGTTCCTGGACATGCCAGAGGCCGGGGATTGCGGCCTGGATAGGAACCGCCGAAGCGGTGACGGCCGCGGATCCTGTGGCTGCGGGGAGGGGGGCTTCCAGCGCCCTATCTTCCCCATAAAGGGCTCGTTCTGGTGCCGTGCCAGGTGCAGAGGGTGTATGACTCACCCGGAGCTGAAGGAAGGCAGTGACGCGTGACGGGTGAGTCCGTGCTGGCCGGGGATGAGCGGAGCTCAGGGATTACACAGCCGCCATCGTCCCTGGTCGCGCATGCGCCCCGAATAAAATCATTTTCATCAACCTACTACACTATGGGTTCTTTCCTGTGTCTTCTGCGATGAGCCTTTTCAGCTTCAGCAGACCCAGATTGATCCCTGCACCAGCCTTTGAGAGGAGGAATTTTCCACTTCACACACTTCTGTAAGGATTTCTGTGACCTGCTGGACCTCCATTTCGCCACACGAGGGCGTTTCATCTCTACTATCTTCAGATCCTGCCCATTACCAGACCAGAAAAGAGAGGGGAATCTCCATATACACATGCGTATTATTAATACGTTTCTGGTTAGTGCGCATTTCTAACTTTTGCACTGGGAATCAGCGAGCACCATTACTGGACTGTGATTTATTTATTGATTTATTTATTCATTTGCTTTGGTTTCATTTATTATTTATATCTGCCCACAATATAGTAACATCACACAGCGCTGCATTTTCTTTATATATATATTTGGGACTTTTATTTGTTTTCCTTGAATGTTCAGCTGCTGACCATTGGAGCGCTCACTGTATTTTTTATACTCTCATAGAAAATGCATGCTCACCCTTACCCCTGGCTTCGATCCCTTGGCTTCTACCGGAGCACACGCCTCATGTTCTTCTCACTCACCCTTTGGTGGGGCCTACTTTAAAAATTTTCCGCTCGGCTTGTAAATCTGCATCCATCTCTGAAACACCCAACCCCCTAACCTCCATCCGCCTCAACCCTGACGTCCCCCCCGGAATGCACAAAGACTTTTTATTTAAACAATGGCCACATAAACAGATCTTAGTGAAACATTTTCTCCACAAAGGCAAAGTGAAAACACTCCGAGAACTGCTTGAAAGCCTGGGTATTCGCGAATTCCCTTTCTAGGCATATTTCCAGATAAGACACTATCTGCTTAAACATAAACCCCCTCATAACTGGATCCGTTCTCTTACTCCTTTTGAATCTATATGCGCGAAGGCTGAACCACGAAAACATCTGATCTCCCCCCTCCTAGTATAACTCCCTTCCCTCATGTCGGGCCTGGAATAGAGATCATGAAGCTAACCTATCGGACTCAGACTGGGACCTGGTATTTAAGTACTCTCATAAATGTTCCCTCAATGTCTCGATACAGGAAAACGGCTACAAAATAGCCTCTAGATGGTACCGAACCCCCTGGAGAATTCATTGTTTCAAACCCTCCTTTCCCAACAGTTGTTGAAAATGCGGGACTTCAGATGGGTCATTTCTCCACAGCTGGTGGTCTTGCCTGGTTCTTCAACCATTTTGGCAAGAGGTCCATAGGCTAGTGGTGTCCGTAACTACCTTACCATTAGCTCTCTCTCAGGCTCAATTCCTCCTCCACCACTCTTCCCTTCCCAGGGGACAGTACTTCAAATCCTTAGCCATGCATATGGTCAACGCAGCCAGACTCTGTATTCCTGTTCTATGGGGCTCCACACGCCCTCCCCTCCATACGTGATTGGCTTATCCAAGTGGGTAAAATGGCGGACATGGAAGAACTGATTGCGACTGCACTCGACACCCCTACAAAATTCTCCCACATATGGGCCTGTTGGACCCACTTTCTGACTACCCCTGCATATCGATCCCTCATGGACCAATCTGTCTGAATTGACTTAGACTTCCTGATGGTGTTACTCAGTTACATCTGACCCGTTGGCGGTCATCATACTCCCCCCGTGTTCAACCCACAATCACTTGACACTGATGACAGTTTAAACTCCAAACGCATCCGCTATTGTCCGCATTCATGATAAAACAATTTTGGTAGTCACTCCTTCCCTTACTTTAACCTTCCCATGCGCTTCCCTCCCCTCCCCCTTCCCCTTTCTTTTTTTTTTTCTCTTTCTCGCTCTCTTTCCTTCTTTCTCGCTTTTCTCTTTTCTCCTCTTCTTCTCCTCTCATATACTTGTACAAGTTTTAGATAATCATTCAGAAGAACATTAGGTATACTGACAGCATCATCTCCCTCTCTCCATTAGCGGTTCCCACAACAATTTACTCCCACATTCACACTCAGATACCTCCAACATCTCAGACCTGTAGCATTGACTTCTGCTTAGACGTCATATATATCCTCCTTTCCTCTACAGATCCACACTTCGAGACATCACTATAGGAGGCCCGGCACCTCTTTATTTCAGCTGTTTGATAAGAATACCTGAATATTACAGGCACAACCCTGTCATGGTCTAGTTCATCCACATTGATCATTCTTGCATTGGACTTCATTTTCTTTTGTTTGATATATGCATTGCCACATGTCTTATGTACACTTCACTTGCACATTTTCTTGTGTCAATCTGTATTTTTTTCAATAAACTTTTTTGGAAAAAAAATGAAGACCTGCGATATGGCAACAGGCTATACATGTCATTTCCAGATTTATGAGGGAAAAGATAGTCACGTGGAGTCCCCCAGATGCCCAGACTACATGGGAAGAAGTGGCAACATAGTTTGGGACTTGGTGTCCAGGCAGCAGGTAGGAGCATAGTCCAAAAAAGTCCTGGGTCATTACAGGCAGCAGGCAGAGATATGGTCAGCACAGCCAAAGTACTGGTTCAGGTAGCAGGCAGAAACATGGTCCATAAAAAGTCCTGGGTCCATACAGGCAGCAGGCAGAGATATGGTCAGCACAGTATTGGTCCAGGCAGCAGGAGGGAACATCAGGCTTAAGGCCTCTGTCAGGTAAGACCCGGCCACAGGGGTAGAGGCTTTATCCTACCCAATCACTTCGAAGCTTCAGGACTAACAGACCCTGATCCTGGAAGTACAAATCCCGGTTGTAAGGAGATGTATCTTTAACCCCTTCCTTACCGGGCACTTATACCCCCTTTCTGCCCAGCCCAATTTTCAGCTTTCAGCACTGTCGCACTTTGAATGACAATTGTGCGGTCATGCAACATTGTACCCATATGAAATTTCTATCTTTTTTCACACAAATAGAGCTTTCTTTTGGTGGTATTTACTCGCCACTGGGGGGGGGGGGGGGGTTTGCGCTATAAAGAAAAAAAAGCAAAACATTTGAAAAAAAAAGGTTTTCCTTTGTTTCTATTATAAAATTTTGCAAACAGTTAATTTTTCTCCCTCACTGATGTGCGTTGATGAGGCTGCACTGATAGGCAGCACTGATAAGTGGCACTGTTGAGCTGGCACTGATGGGCACTAATGGGTGACACTGACTGATGGCACTGACTGGCGGCACTGCTGGACAGCACTGAAGGGCACTGGTGATCATTGATGGGCACAGGTGGGTGGCACTGCTGGGCACCAATCATCAGGGCACTGATCATCAGTGCCCTGATGATTGGTGCCGATCCCCCCTCTGACAATTGCTGGTTATCGGCAGTACTTTCCTCATGCTTTGAAAGTGTGAGGAAAGTGCAGTCGATAACTGGCAGCTGTATTTGCGGGTGATCTGCTGTGTCATTGGACACGGCTGATCACATGGTAAAAGGCCGCTGTGATTGGTAAAAGATTGCCGGGGGCGCGCGGGAGGGCGTGTTCTGGGAGGATGTCATATGACACCTTCCCATAACTGGCCAGCCGCAGTGAAGCCGTCATTCAGCAAGTGGTTAAACTGGCATCCATTCTATATAATGCCTCCATGTTAGATATGGAACAGCTTAGGTTTTGTTTCTCAGGAATTTGCTCTCATTTCTGTGTAAAGGGAAATATCTTATATGGGGCCCCTCAGCTTCTGTAGTTTCTGTTTTCACGTAACTATACTGATAAGAGTGTAATGCTTTATTGGTTATCTTGACTAAGAGACGTCTATTTTGTTTCTGTATATTACCCCTAACACATCGGATTAAACTTCAGAAATACGGCTTACAACACTTCTGTGTCAATGGCTTTATCTCCCCGGATCCGGTGCTAAAGAGGAGCGAGGATAGGTTGGCTACAGACAGACATCAGTCCTATCACCGGTGACAACCAAAAACTGGTTCTCTCTACTCTGAAGCCCCTCACATATGTGAGACCCTGGTGTTATCTTGCACCCATTACTACAGTAGCATGGCAAGAGATCAGTTCAAGCGGCAGGCAAAAAACATGGTGGATTAACAGGCCGAGGTCAGTGCAGGTGGAAGGCAGAAACGTGATTTAGAAACAATCCAGACGGCAGGCAGAGGCATAGTCGGTAACCAGGCCAGGGTCAGTCAACGTGGAAGGCAAAGGCATGGTCCATCAAGGCTGTAGACAAATGATCAGCATGGATTTTACAAACTGAGAAATGGCAGGGTGGTAAAAATAAGGGGAACTAATATTTTAGTGACGTGTGATAATGTTGGAAGCAGTCTCTGATGTATAGGCCCGGTTGGGAGGGACATTGGGGACAATGAACACTGGGGTCTCCTAACTCCTCTTCTGTTGCATACCCAACTTTCTTCTTCCTGATTCTGCGGGTGGAATGTTTTCTGGTAAATGTTGCTGGTGAAGTCTGCTCACACAATCAGAGTGAATGTTTTCTGGGGGGATCCTTGCTGGTAGATCAGGGCAGTGATCATTTCTTCTATATATTTGAGGAAGGTGGTGGGTCTTTCCGTTGAGTTTTCATAGATGACAAAACGCATTGCAAATGGCCAAATGGAAAAAATAAACTGCAGCTTTTTTATACCAGTAGAGGGACTTTCTTGCTGAAAAATAGGGCTGTAGAATCTGATCATTTAAATCCCCCCCCATGAACCGACTATAATCGTGGATGCATTCAGGTTATTGGATGGGAGTGCGTCTTCCATGAATTTCCACCGAGGTGTCATTGTGGATGGTGAACAGGATGTAGACATCTCTCTTATTCCTCCACTTCGTGGCCAACACTTCCTTGTTTATTATAGCTCAGCCGTGCATTTATTATAGCTCGACTGGGTGTTTACTGATATCGTAATCGTGTTTTATTCCTGATATACATTTCACGTATTTATTACTGTTCTTGTTGGTTCTTACACTATGTTCTTCAGCTCAGCCGGGTGTTTATTGTAGGTTGGCCAGGCATTTATTGCTACTTGAATATGGTTTATTTTTGATATGTTTCATGTTCCGTTCTCAAAACACTGACTATGTGTGGCTCTAAACGGACAGCTAAACCCTTGTCAGAATCTCCAGCAAACAGAAGCCCACTGCTTGTGTTGTCTACCAAAGAATCCAACTTTATTTTATAGGTGAAACTGAAAACACAATACAATAACAGCATATCAGTATACATAGAATAACTAGTGTAACATACATGACAGATGACACAGAAGAAAGGCACTTACAGGTGATGATGTCTCAAGCCCCTTGGGAGAGAAGCAAGCACACTGCATCCCCAGTGAATAGAAGTCTAAAATGGCTGACGAGCTTCCTAAACCAAGAGTCATTTCCTGTCTGAGAGCTTACATATCCAGAGGAGAACTGCCATACATGTTTGCCACTAGATGGCCGTGGTACACTACATGTCCCATATAAGTAACTTTAATTCAATTAGCCTGTGAAGGCAACACACTCCCTGCCTGATATAATATATTATATCACTGCCCATGCATATCTACTGTACAGGGAAAACACATAAGAAAATACATTCCGGCCTAGATTGGTAACATAAACTAAAACATGAGTCCACAACATATCAGGGTCTTTTAGCTATGGTACTTCAAGCTTATGGCCCACATGAAGAAATAGTTTAGTCCATAAACCCATCTTCGGATTGGAGTAGCCGCCCAAGGCCAAACTATCTCCAACCCCAATTGTAATCCACAGGATGGAATTTAACTCAATGGCGAATGTCTCGCCTGAATGCTATCAGTGAGGAGCTCTCTGCTATGTATTGTGCCAGCTACACAACAGAAATGCTATTCAAAGGAGAACAATGACATCTGAAACTGGTCTAGTATACACTTTAGCAGTCCCTTGTTTTGTCACTTTGACTTCAACCTTTCTGACATTACCATTAGAGATGAGCGAATTATTCAAAAATTCGATTCGGCTGATTCGGCGAATTTCAGGAAGAAATTTGATTCGATGCGAATTTATTCGCTACGAAGTTAACTTATAAAAAGGGTTTCTAGGCTTCAGAGAGCCTTTAAATTAGTGCAGAACACTGTACCTTTAATTTAAATGCCCTTGGAGATGAGGAAGGAGAAGGAGAAGGAGAAGGATGAGAAGAAGGAGAAGGATGAGAAGGAGAAGGAGAAGGATGAGAAGAAGGAGAAGGAGAAGGATGAGAAGAAGGAGAAGGATGAGAAGAAGGAGAAGGATGAGAAGAAGGAGAAGGATGAGAAGAAGGAGAAGGATGAGAAGGAGAAGGAGAAGGATGAGAAGAAGGAGAAGGATGAGAAGAAGGAGAAGGAGAAGGATGAGAAGATGGAGAAGGAGAAGGATGAGAAGAAGGAGAAGGATGAGAAGAAGGAGAAGGAGAAGGATGAGAAGAAGGAGAAGGATGAGAAGAAGGAGAAGGAGAAGGATGAGAAGAAGGAGAAGGATGAGAAGAAGGATGAGAAGAAGGAGAAGGATGAGAAGAAGGAGAAGGATGAGAAGAAGGATGAGAAGAAGGATGAGAAGAAGGAGAAGGATGAGAAGAAGGAGAAGGATGAGAAGAAGGAGAAGGATGAGAAGAAGGAGAAGGATGAGAAGAAGGAGAAGGAGAAGGATGAGAAGAAGGAGAAGGAGAAGGTTGAGAAGAAGGAGAAGGAGAAGGATGAGAAGAAGGAGAAGGAGAAGGATGAGAAGAAGGAGAAGGAGAAGGTTGAGAAGAAGGAGAAGGAGAAGGATGAGAAGAAGGAGAAGGAGAAGGATGAGAAGAAGGAGAAGGATGAGAAGAAGGAGAAGGAGAAGGATGAGAAGAAGGAGAAGGATGAGAAGAAGGAGAAGGATGAGAAGAAGGATGAGAAGAAGGATGAGAAGAAGGAGAAGGATGAGAAGAAGGAGAAGGATGAGAAGAAGGATGAGAAGAAGGAGAAGGATGAGAAGAAGGATGAGAAGAAGGAGAAGGATGAGAAGAAGGATGAGAAGAAGGAGAAGGATGAGAAGAAGGAGAAGGAGAAGGATGAGAAGAAGGAGAAGGATGAGAAGAAGGATGAGAAGAAGGAGAAGGATGAGAAGAAGGAGAAGGATGAGAAGAAGGAGAAGGATGAGAAGAAGGACAGTTCTGTGACAGTTTCTGTCTATTTCTGACAGTTCTGGGACATTCACTCCATACAGCGGTTGAAACATTGTATCTATTTGTTTCCATAAATGACATTCTGCAGATACACTTAGAGGAGCTCTGCAGATACACTTTTTGCCGGCTTGGAATTATTCTTATTTTCATCCTACTTCTTCTTCTTCTTCATCCTCATCCTCAGAAGAAGAGAAGATGAGGATGAGGATGAAGAGGAAGAAGAAGAAGAAGTAGGATGAAAATAAGAATAATTCCAAGCCGGCAAAAAGTGTATCTGCAGAGCTCCTCTATTCTGCAGATACACTTAGAGGAGCTCTGCAGATACACTTTTTGCCGGTTTGGAATTATTCTTATTTTCATCCTACTTCTTCTTCTTCTTCATCCTCATCCTCATCCTCTTCTTCTTCTGAGGATGAGGATGAGGATGAAGAAGAAGTAGGATGAAAATAAGAATTCCAAACCGGCAAAAAGTGTATCTGCAGAGTTCCTCTATTTCTGACAGTTCTCTGACAGCTCCTTCACATGTACAGCGGTTGAAACATCTGTTTCCGAATAAAAACATCTGTATCCTAAATGGAAACTAATAGATACAATGTTTCAACCGCTGTACATGTGAAGGAACTGTCAGAGAAATGTCAGAAATAGCGGAGCTCTCTGCAGGGACACTTTTTGCCGGCTGATCGGGAAAAATCCGATTCGCGCACCCGAAGTAGGCAAATATTCGGATTCGCCGCGAATCAAATTTTTCCTGAAATTCGTATCGAATTCCGGTTCGCCTGGTTCGATTCGCTCATCTCTAATTACCATCTTTACTTGGCAATGTATTTGTGACAATTCCCACAGGCCAGTTGTTTCTGCTTTCTTGACAATCTTTCAATAAAACAACATTTCCATCTTTGACGTTGGGACTGGTCTCAGTCCATTTCTTGCGACTTTGTAAGGTACACAGGTATTCTCTCCTCCATCTCTTCCAAAACATATCAGCCAGGCATTGGACTTGTTTCCATTGCTTTACATGAAGTTCTGTTGTACTAAAGTCTCCATAAGGGGCCGATAAAGAGTCTACCTTTTGGGTCAAGAGCATGGCAGGCATAAGAACTGTAGGATTATCAGGATCTGTAGATAGTGGTACCAAAGGTCTTGCATTAATGATAGCCATAACTTCTGCCATGAAAGTACTCAAAGTCTCATGAGTCAAACGAGTAGGTTTAGCTTGGAGTAACATTGCATCTAAACTGCGCCTAGCTACACCTATTAATCTCTCCCAAGCACCTCCCATGTGAGATGAGTGTGGAGTGTTAAAGATCCATGTGCATCCTTTGTCTTGAAGATAGTCTAGAAGTTCTGCATCATTTGAGCATATATGCAGCTCTTTGCATGCTCCTACAAAATTAGTACCTCTATCAGAGCGAATCAACTTAGCTGGACCATGAACAGAAAAGAATCTTCTTAGAGCATTGATGAAACTGGGTGCTGACATGGACTCAACCAATTCTATATGCACTGCTCTTGTAGAAAGACATGTGAAAAGAACAGCCCAGCGTTTGCTGTCAGCACTGCCTCCTCTAGTTCGTCGTGTTACAACTGCCCAGGGGCCAAACACATCAACACCCACACTAGTGAAGGGAGGTTCAGGATTGACTCTATCTTTAGGCAACTCTGCCATCTTTTGGCTTTCCAATCTCCCTCTGAGCTTACGGCACATGACACATTTGTGAATGATTGCAGACACTAAACGTTTTCCACCAAGAATCCAGAAACCTGCAGCTCTGATTGCACCTTCTGTTATGTGGCGCCCTTGGTGAACTATCTGGTTGTGATAATATCTTACGATCAATGTAGCAATGTGATGATCATGAGGAATGATGACAGGATGCTTCTCCTCATCTGGCAGCGTGGCAAGGGATAAACGGCCACCTACTCTCAATAGTCCATCTTGATCTACAAAGGGACTCAGTTTTGTAAGACGGCTTTGTTTTGGAAGTGTCCTTTGTTGTTCAATACAGTCATATTCTTGTCTGAAACATGCGTGTTGTACAGAAGAAATTATAACTGTTTTGGCCTGTGAAAGTTCTTCTAAACTGACTCTTTCATGGAAAACTCCCCAGCTTCCGGGTTGATCATCATTAGTTTTCTTTTGGAAGCTTTTGGCAACATGAATTAATTTTGCTATAACCCTGCTTAGTCTCTTCCAGTTGGAAAATCTTTCGATACAATGCGGCCGTAGTCTGGTGTCAAAGGCTTTAGCACTGAAGTTTACTACTTCTGACCTAATTTCAGGATCAGCTTCAGGATCCACTAAAGGATAAATATTGTTGTCATCAGGAGTATCTACAGCTGTCTGATACAGAAAAGGTGGACCGGAGAACCATATAGAGTTCTGAAGGCAAGCTATCTGTGTAGGCCTGGTAGCATAATCTGCAGGATTTTGTTCTGAGGGTACGTAGAACCACTGCTCTGGACAGGTTGTTTGTCTGATCCTATTCACCCGATTGGAGACATACAAGAAGAATCTCTTTGTAGTGTTGCAGATATAGCCTAAAACTGTTTTACTGTCTGTAAAGAATTTCACAGCATCTAGGCTCAGGTCTATCTCGTCTCTCACTAGCTCATTCAGTTCAACCGCTAGTACAGCTGCACATAACTCTAGGCGTGGAATTGTATGTGCCGGCCTAGGGCTCAGTTTGGATTTTCCCATTACGAATCCAACATGACAGAAATTTCCTGCATCGATTACCTTCAAGTAAGCGACTGCACCTATTGCTATAACGGAGGCATCTGAAAAGATGTATAGTTCTCTCTTGCAGGCCTGTGACAATGAAACAGGAACATAACATCTGGATATTTGAAGACATTGTAAAGCTTGTAAAGACTCTGTCCATTGGACCCACTCATGGAGTCTCCCTTGTGGAAGTAAGGCATCCCACTCACTTTCTCCACTTGACAGTTCACAAACTAAGGCCTTACCTTTTATGGTGACTGGTGCTACAAACCCGAGAGGATCATAAAGACTGTTCACAGTGGATAGGATCCCTCTTCTTGTGAATGGCTTTTCTGCTAAAGAAACCTGAAACACAAAGCAGTCTTTATGTAGATCCCAGCTTAGGCCTAAACTCTTCTGTGAAGGAAGGGTGTCTGTTCCCAGGCACAGGTCTTTGAGATCTTTAGCTCTATCTTCTGCGGTGAAAGCTTCCATGACTTGTTTGCTGTTAGAGGCAATCTTATGTAGTCGCAGATTAGACTCCGCCAGCATCTGTTTTGCTTTGTTGAGAATGTCGACTGCTCCTTCAGGTGTGTTAGCTGAAGCAAGTCCATCGTCTACATAGAAATGTCTCATCACAAAGTGTTTGGCATCTTGACCATAACATTCTGCACCTTTGTGGGCAGCTTTGCGCATGCAGTATATGGCAACAGCAGGAGACGGGCTGTTACCAAAAACATGTACTCTCATTCTGTACTCTGTCACCTCTTTAGCTACGTCGTTATCCTTGTACCACAGGAAACGCAGGTAGTCACGATGGTCCTCTCTCACTAGGAAACAATAAAACATCTGTTGCACATCACCTGTGAAAGCGATAGGCTCTTTCCTGAAGGGTAAGAGGACACCCAGAAGTGTGTTATTTAGATCTGGGCCACTCAGTAGTACATCATTCAATGAAACACCTCCATGTTGAGCACTGGAATCGAACACAACTCTTATTTGGTCTGGCTTGTGGGGATGGTAAACGCCAAACATTGGCAGATACCAGTGTTCTTTACCTTCATCCAGTGACGGTGCTACTTCAGCATGATTATTATCAAGCATCCTTTTGATGAATTCTGTAAAGTCTTTTTTTCACTTCAGGCTTTCTTTGTAAGGTTTTACATAGTGTGTTCAGGCGCTTCAAAGCCTGCTCTCTGTTACTGGGTAAGTAACACCTTGGTGTGCGAAAGGGTAAGGGAGCTACCCAATTGTTGTTTTCATCTCGGAAAGTCTCTTTATCCATGATATGGAGAAAAGCTCGATCATCTATAGACATTGCTTGTTTGTCGTCATCTTTTGTTCTCTGGAATACTGAGTTCCCTAAAGTGTCAGACTCCATGCCACTACTAATGTCTCTATAGAAGGAAAGTCACAGTATGGTTTTGGGATGTTAAGGGTTTCTTTCACAACAAAGCTGTTTTGGCATGGACTTAGAAGGGATGTGCGTCCATTCAGTAGCACAGATGTCTTTGACGTATTGACACTGTCAGGCCGATGTACTGCTCCTAGACAAACTTCTCCTACTATGACCCACCCTAGGTCAAGTCTTTGGGCATAGGGGGCATTAAAGGGCCCATTAATTTGTTGGCGTACCTTATGTACTTGTAGAATGTCTCTCCCAAGAAGTAGAAGAATAGAGGCATCTGTCTGGATAGCTGGAATAAGGTGAGATATTGAATTGAGATGAGGATGACGGGCTACTTCTGGTGAAGGGATCTCTGTTTTATCATCCGGTATCAAATCACACTCTATCAAAATGGGAAGTGAGAGATGGACTCTCTTGTCAAGAGACTCAATAGTAAAGTCAGTAGCTCTTCTTCCTGAAGTTTCTATCATTCCTGCACATGTCTTTAGGGTGTATGGGATAGCACTTGATGTAATGTTGAAGGCATCGAAAAAGTCTGACCTTGCCAGTGACCTGTTACTCTGTTCATCCAGAACTACATACATCTTAACTGCCTTCTCCTTTTTCCCTGTGGGGTACACTGTTGCTAGGCAGATCTTGGCACGAGCGTGGACTTGTACTGTCGCCACAGATTTCAGTGCATTTGGACATTACTGGGGTAGCTGAATTATCTTTTTGCTCCCTGCCCTCATCTTTCTGCTCTTCAGTGACCTCTAGTGGTTGATGCAATGTATCAGGGTGTAAAGCTGTGATGTGTCTGTTACTGCCACATGCTGAGCAATCCGCTTGTATTTTGCAGTCTTTTGCTACATGCTTAGTGGATCCACAACACTTGAAGCAGATGCCGTTTTGTCTAAGAAAGGCTATCCTTTCCTTGATGGGTTTACTTTTGAACCCTTTGCACTTGTTTAGAGGATGGGGCTTTTTATGAAGTGGGCAAAGTCTGTCAGGACCTTCAAAGGTGTTTACCTTGTAGCTGCTTGGACAGCCTGGGTCCTCAGAGGGAACCGTTGTCTTGTGGGCGATCACTGAAGTCCTATTGTAGGATCGAAGTGGCTTTTCTGCCTTTGGCAGTTGCCTGCTGGTGATGAAGGAAAAGCTGGGATCACACCGGATCCTTGCTTGCTGCTGTACAAATCTAGAAAACACAAAGAAAGGGGGGAAGGGGACATCATATTCTTCTTTGTATTTGGCTCCAACACTCACCCATTTTTCTTGCAGGTTGTGAGGTAGTTTCTCCACTATTGGCTTAGTACCGCTGGTGGTATCTAAATGTGCAAGTCCTCTTAAATAGCCTTCTTCTTTGGCACACTGGACTTCCCAAAGAATATCACCCAGCTCTTGCAGTTTCAAGTTGTCTTTGCTGTTTAGCTTGGGGAAAGACTCAAGTCTTTTCATTAGAGCACCTTCAATTGCCTCTGGTGATCCATATCTTTCCTCTAGCCTTTGCCAGGCCATATCAAGTCCTGCTGGAGGGTTAAATATATGTACCCTGCGCATCCTTCTTGCATGTTCTGCTGACTCCGTCCCAAGCCATTTTATCATCAGGTCCAGCATCTCGGCTGCTGATAAGCCTAAGTCTTTGACTGCATACAGAAAAGAAGACTTCCATGCCCAGTAATTCTCAGGGCAGTCATCAAACTTGAGAAAGCCCGAATTAACCATTTCTTTACGGATAAGATATTTAGTGACATCTTGTGTACTCTGGTGTTTGGATTGCTGTACTAAGGATTCATTTTTAATCGCTCTGGTACTGCTGGCCTCATCGGTTTGTTTTCGTACGCTCAGGGGTTCTGCTGGTCTTGGTTTAGATTCAGCTGACTCTGGATTAGGGAACTGTTTTGTTGCATTGCTGCTTGAATGTTCTTGGACATACTCCCTTGTGCGTTCTACTGAGGAGAGGGGTTTCTCAGGCACATATGGGCCTTCGTGGATAGACCCACTTCCATACCGTTCCATTTCGGCATAAGCTGCGGCCTCTGCTGCAGCGGCTGCACACTGCCGCTGAAGAATATGCAACTTTGCTTCTTGTTCTAATTTTTCTTTTATAATGGTGGCCTCTTTCTCAGCCCTTTCTTTCATAACGGTGGCCTCTTTCTCAGCGAATTCTAGCTGAACACGAGCTGCCTCTGCTTTGGCGCGAGCTCTGGCTAAAAGGGCACTTGCTGATGAAATCTGACTGGACCTTGCTGATCTAGACGAGTGTGAGCGTGCATCATCTTGCTGGACACTTGGCATGCTCTCCCTGCCTTGATGTGTCCCGGGTGGCTGATCTTCAGCCTTATACTGTCTTCCTGATCTTAGACTCATTCTGCCTGTGCAGTGACTCCTATCTCCAGGCTTGTTGCGCTTCACCTTTTCACTGCCTGTGCAGTGACTCCTATCTCCAGGCTTGTTGCGCTACACCTTTTCACTGTTCCGTTCTCAAAACACTGACTATGTGTGGCTCTAAACGGACAGCTAAACCCTTGTCAGAATCTCCAGCAAACAGAAGCCCACTGCTTGTGTTGTCTACCAAAGAATCCAACTTTATTTTAAAGGTGAAACTGAAACACAATACAATGACAGCATATCAGTATACATAGAATAACTAGTGTAACATACATGACAGATGACACAGAAGAAAGGCACTTACAGGTGATGATGTCTCAAGCCCCTTGGGAGAGAAGCAAGCACACTGCATCCACAGTGAATAGAAGTCTAAAATGGCTGACGAGCTTCCTAAACCAAGAGTCACTTCCTGTCTGAGAGCTTACATATCCAGAGGAGAACTGCCATACATGTTTGCCACTAGATGGCCGTGGTACACTACATGTCCCATATAAGTAACTTTAATTCAATTAGCCTGTGAAGGCAACACATTTCATATATTTAGATTTAGTGGCTCAGACACTTTTCTTATTTACTATTGACTGATTTATTTCACAGATTTATTCATTTACACATTGAGTTTGATGCTCAGGGGGGTGTTTATTTATTATTAGTTTCTTTTTTGGTCACTAGGGGCAGCGCAGCACTATTCTCATCTAGTAATATAATATTCTTAATATATCATTTAAGTGACAACTTTGTGTAAAAAGGAGAACAATTGTAATTTTCCAAAAACTTGTGGAAAAAATGATATCTTCCATGGACTCAACATGCCTCTCAGCAAATATCTTGGGGTGTCTACTTTCTGAAAAGGGGTCATTAGGGGGGGTTGTACTGCCCGGCATTTTAGTGCCTCAAGAAATGTGATGGGCAGTCAGTAAGTAAAAGCTGTGTAAATTCCAGTATGTATACCACAGTCTGTAGACGCTATAACTTTCACACAAACCAATTAATATACAATTACTGGGATTTATTGTATCAAAGTCATGTAACAGAATATATTTTGGACAAAATTTATGACAAATTTTAGTTTATTTGATTTTTATTTTATATAACAGAAAGTAGAAAATATTGTTTTTTTTTTATTTTAAGATTTTATAATCTAGATCACAAAAAAAAACCCAGTGGAGATGAAATACCACCAAAAGAAAGCTCTATTTGTCTGAAAAAATGATATAAATTTCATTTGGGTACAGCGTTACATGACCTTGGAATTACCAGGTGAAGTAGCACAGTGATGAATAGCAAACTATGTCCTGATCAGGAAGGGGGTAAAAGCTTGGAGGTGGAGTGGTTAAACAATCAATGTGTGCACAACACAAATATACAGGAATATTACAATGTTATAAAAACAATATAAACAAGATATCTTCAAAGTGAGTAATTTTGCAGCATGATGAGTGAGACCACCCAAACTTTAGCAACCTATGCACTTGCAAAAAACCTACCTTGTGGTTGGCTAGTTATGATTGGTGATGTGCAGTGACACCTTCCTTACAGGATAGATGTAAAGATAGCTGTGCAGCACTAGAAGTGAGACTCTCTAAACCTAAAGTGGTAATATTTACACTTTTCAAACAAACAACATGTGTTTCAGCACAAACAGACACGATGAAGCCCAGCATAGGACGTAACCTCTAAGGTGGAGACGTCATCACGCCTGTCGGATACACGAGGAGAGCCGCTGCTATACTGTCATTATGAAGGAGAGGAGGATGGCCGGGCGCTCTGTGCATTCTAGAAGCCATATATTGTGGTTCTATGTGAGTATATATTACATGCTATTTATCAGAAACCATTAATGACCCGAGTATCCCCAGATATTGTGACCCTGACAAAGAACACTGATCTGGGAACAAGTCACCAAGCCGGGACTATCCTCAGACTGGGAGGTCTGTCCTCCAGGGGGCAGGAGAGCGATAGTGAGAGCGATGACACGGCCATAGTGAGAGCTACGACATGGCGATAGTGAGAGCGACGACACGGCAATAGTGAGTGTTATTTATTTATCCAGCATTCATAAACACAATGAAAAGACGTCATCATGCCAGAGGAGTGTTAGTGAGCATTGCTTCCTCCTTCAGAATCACACGTGAGAACGAGCCCTAAGGGTTTGTATTGGATCCTATTTCCTGCTTGTTATGGATAGGGATGTTCATTCCATATGTACAAAGCCTGCTCACAGGTCTACTTCAAGGAGAACCCCAAATCCCATGGATGAGATCACAGAGAGAAAGATTCCCTCAGAGAGGAGAAGACATGAGAAGAGGAAGGTGATGGAAGATTCTAAATCGGTGAGGATGGAGGACACCCAGAGATATCAGGAAACACCGAGAGACGGGAACAATCACAAGACGTCACATTTCCCGATCACTGCAGGATCACAGATCTCACTTACCGTAATGTCTGAATGTTACTCTCCGGGTTCATCAGAAAGGAAAGATCAGCAGGATACATTTTATGTTCCCTATAGATGGACAATTCATATTTTTCTTCTTCTGAGGAGGAGGACACTTCATCTTCTTCTGCTCTGTCCTCTCCCAGACAATCTTTACTGGAAATAATACATATATGAAACCTAAACCAACAATGAGACAATAATTACCACCAAGAATGTATGACCTCTGACAACACGACAACAATGTAACACCCAACATTTCCCTCCCACATGGCTGCCTTCCCTCCGGCTCTACACTCTCATGCTGGTCCTGATGTCATTGGTGGCTATGACCAATCTTTGAAGTCACACTCTAGACATAACGTTCGATGTCCCTGATATATATATATATGTACTGTATATACAGGATCTCCGGACTACCTACACAAGAGGTTCCATTCATCAACACATTCTGGGAAATCCTGGAACACCACTTTGGTTAACATATACAATGCAGTCCAGACATTCCCATCTCTGCCCACTTCTGCAGACAATTGGTCCCTCCAAAGTTGGGGTGATGATGTCACACCCCTGGAATCATTTCCCTCCCCCAGATCTCTGAACACTAAGCTTTCCTTCCATTGGCTGGACACACCCATTCCTGTCCACCAATGAATGACTGGCAGTTCACACCTGACCCGGCAGGAGGAGGGCGATAGGTCAGTCGGCACCACTGCTGAACACTGGACAACCTCTACGAGGTGCAGACACACTGGGGAGGTCATAGAATCTATTGATGGGACATAATATCCCAATACTGGGGGCTATGAAGTGAGATGGGAGGGATTGCAGTCATCATTCCCCTCCCCCACTCATCTCCCCCATACAGGTTTAGGGGAACCCTCTATATGTGTCCTGATAATAACAAGACCCCCGCTATCATCCTTTCATGTTGGGGGTCTGTGCTGTATATTGGAAGATAGGAAAAGGGGGAATGAAGAGGGAACCTTCCGGCCGAGTTTCTCACCATTTCACAAGAGATCGACCTTTGGACAGATTTGTGATTTATTATCTCCACACAGCCTCGTCCTTTATACTGGATTTAATGGAGAGATTGGAGATTGGATGGTGTGTGTGCCCTAGAAATCATTGTCGGGGCGATTTATAGAAGGGCCCTGTGAATGGCTCAATATTCACACAAAAGTCACAAATCATCTCTGTGATGTGTGGAATCTGTGTGAAATGTTGCCTTTTATAGGGTGAATGTGACATTCCCTAACATTCGATCAGAAGAGGAAATCGTCCCAATTACATTCAACCTGAAGAGTTAGAGAAGATTTTATCTCCAGTCATAAGAAGAGAGTGAATCCGGAAAATACTGCATTATGGCCACTAGATGGAGCTGATGGTCAGAAGACATAAATATTAAGTGTACTGAATCGTCTACTATAGAGATCGATCTTCTATACAGGACATACAATGTACAGAGATCGATCTCCTATACAGAACATACAGTGTACAGAGATCGATCTCCTATATAGGACATACAATGTACAGAGATCGATCTCCTATACAGGACATACAATGTACAGAGATCGATCTCCTATACAGGACATACAATGTACAGAGATCGATCTCCTATACAGGACATACAATGTACAGAGATCGATCTCCTATACAGGACATACAATGTACAGATATCGATCTCCTATACAGAACATACAACGTACAGAGATCGATCTCCTATACAGGACATACAACGTACAGAGATCGATCTCCTATACAGAACATACAACGTACAGAGATCGATCTCCTATACAGGACATACAACGTACAGAGATCGATCTCCTATACAGAACACACAATGTACAGAGATCGATCTCCTATACAGAACACACAATGTACAGAGATCGATCTCCTATACAGGACATACAATGTACAGAGATCGATCTCCTATACAGGACATACAACGTACAGAGATCGATCTCCTATACAGGACATACAACGTACAGATCTCCTATACAGAACATACAACGTACAGAGATCGATCTCCTATACAGGACATACAACGTACAGAGATCGATCTCCTATACAGAACATACAACGTACAGAGATCGATCTCCTATACAGAACACACAACGTACAGAGATCGATCTCCTATACAGGACATACAACGTACAGAGATCGATCTCCTATACAGAACACACAATGTACAGAGATCGATCTCCTATACAGGACATACAACGTACAGAGATCGATCTCCTATACAGAACACACAATGTACAGAGATCGATCTCCTATACAGAACATACAATGTACAGAGATCGATCTCCTATACAGGACATACAATGTACAGAGAACGATCTCCTATACAGAACATACAATGTACAGAGATCGATCTCCTATACAGAACATACAATGTACAGAGATCGATCTCCTATACAGAACATACAATGTACAGAGATCGATCTCCTATACAGGACATACAACGTACAGAGATCGATCTCCTATACAGAACATACAATGTACAGAGATCGATCTCCTATACAGGACATACAATGTACAGAGATCGATCTCCTATACAGAACATACAATGTACAGAGATCGATCTCCTATACAGAACATACAATGTACAGAGATCGATCTCCTATAGAGGACATACAATGTACAGAGATCGATCTCCTATACAGAACATACAATGTACAGAGATCGATCTCCTATACAGAACATACAATGTACAGAGATCGATCTCCTATACAGAACATACAATGTACAGAGATCGATCTCCTATACAGAACATACAATGTACAGAGATCGATCTCCTATACAGAACATACAATGTACAGAGATCGATCTCCTATACAGGACATACAATGTACAGAGATCGATCTCCTGGATTCGGTATGGTGGTCCCCTCTGCAGTATGGGATCCATGACACTGCCAGTGGGGAGCTCAGGAATCTCCATACACGGAGCTCAGCTCTTCCACACATTATTCGCTCTTCTGGTCGAATGTTCTTAGGGCGATGTTCTCTTAGGATGGAATGTCAGGGAATGTTACATTCACCCTGTGAAAGGCCACAGATGGAAGCTGACATCTCACACATATTACAAACATTGCCGGGAATTTTGGTGACTTCGGCACAAATTGTAAATCCTTCACACAAAGACCATCTTTTTCTCCTCCAGATCCTCTGCTAGGTACATGTGGGTGACATGTGATCATGTGTGTGATGAATGGTATAATTGGGGGAGGGGCAGGGAAAGGGTTAATCTGATGTAAATGGTGGGATTCTCCCAGAAGTCCTGTATCAGGTGATATCTGTGGATCGGCCATTTAGCTCTGGTTCTCACTCTCCTGACATGAAAGTCGCAGCGACTTCCAGCTCCACTTTGGCTCTCCAACTTCCCGGTGACCAGGGGCCACTTCAGGGCCACTTTACTGAGAAGAAGCCTTCCCAAGTGACTTTGATGGGTCAGGGTTGTTGTTTAACCCTCACCTCTCCTCCCTGGTCATGCCGAATAACTTCCTCCCAAGCACATTCCATTCACAGCTGAGCATAGCAGACACGCGTGTTCTCACTTGCATGTTTGGCATGTTTTCAAGAATGAACACGCATGACCTTCACCTGAATGGGCCGCCCTGCATGCAACAAACACCCCAAAGTCACTCTAGAACATTTCAGTCATGGGGTGTGGCATGTTTTTTTAGAATGCGAGTGTCCAATCCAAACGCACACGTTCCTGCGTTACAAATGGCGGTGTGTATAAGTGGGCGGGGCAGCGACCGTCGGCTGGAAGCCAACAGAGTCAGCGAGGGAGAATGTCACCAGCACACCGAGGATCACCAATACGGCTCCAAACGTTTTACTGATCCATCACATAGTTCCAGCAAGGAGACGTTTCCGAGTCACGCAGGACCCCTTCATCAGGGACAGAGACTGGAGAAAACCGTCCACCAATCAGAGAGAAGGAAAATGGCCCCGCCCCATGATGTCATGTTCCCTCCAATAATACATTCCAATCAATGTAACCAGAAACATTATAAACGCTTCCCCGCCGCCATATGTCCGATATATTGCTACAGGGCATCATGGGGGCGCAAAATCATGTATGTATACACGGGACTTTGACATTCTGAGTACGGGGGGACACGTGACCCGCACACACGCCCTACCCACACCGCCATTCATGGTCATGGACATCAATCACCAGGTCCCAGCAGGTGATTACCCGCCAACCCTAGTAACACACCCCCCACCCCCTAGTAACACCCCCCCACCCCCTAGTAACACACACCCCACCCCCTAATAACACACACCCCACCCCCTACTAAAACACACCCCACCCCCTAGTAAGGTGATTACCCGCAGGCACCCGGAGATCACCGACAATTAATGATGGGGAGGAGGAATGTTTTGTTTAGTAACAATCCTCCTCCCTGTCAGCTCGGGAACAAAACAGCCATCCACAGCAGTGTGAGTACAGTGAAGAACACAGACACCGCCCCCTAGAAACATACACCTGACCCCTAATAACACCCCCCTCCTCTATTAACACACACCCCACCCCACCCCCCAGTAACACCCCCTGCCCCTACTAACATCCCCTACCCCTAGTAACACATACCCCACCTCACCCCCTAGTAACACACACCCCACCGCCTAATAACATCCTCACCCCCTAGTAACTCACAACCCTTCCCTAGTAACACCCACCCCGCCCCCTAGTAACACACACTCCACACCCTAGTAACACACACCCCACCACCTAATAACACACACCCCACCCCCTAGTAAGGTGATTACCCGCAGGCACCCGGAGATTACCGACAATCACTGATGGGGAGGAGGAATGTTTTGTTTAGTAACAATCCTCCTCCCTGTCAGCTCGGGAACAGAACAGCCATCCACAGCAGTGTGAGTACAGTGAAGAACACAGACACCGCCCCCTAGTAACATACACCCGACCCCTAATAACACCCCCTCCCCCTATTAACACACACCCCACCCCTAGTAACACCCCCTACCCCTACTAACATCCCCTACCCCTAGTAACACATACCCCACCCCATCCCCTAATAACACACACCCCACCGCCTAATAACATCCTCACCCCCTAGTAACTCACAACCCTTCCCTAGTAACACCCACCCCGCCCCCTAGTAACACACACTCCACACCCTAGTAACACACACCCCACACCCTTGTAACATCCCCCACCCCCTACCAACACACCCCCAACCCCTAGTAACACCCCCAACCCCCAGTAACACACCCCCTACCCCCTAGTAACACACAACCTGCCCCCTAGTAACACACACCCTGTCCCCTAGTATAACGGACATGTAAGATTTATTGTAACGGACATGTAAGATTTGAGTGGAAATATGGAATCATAGCCATAACAGGGTGAGTAGATTAGATGAGGCCACGCCCTTTCATTGCAAAGGTGTGTGCAGGAACAGTCTGATCATTAAGGATGTACATTGAGCCCCTGGGCAGTAGGGAAATGAATAGAAGGTACAAACAATTGATCTGGGATCAGATGTGTATTATACACAATTACTCCATAGGCCTTACAGACCCAATCATCATGTAGCATCAATTAGCATTAATTAGCCTAAAGCCCCGCCTCCTGGAGGTGACACCTTTGTGTTAAAGAGATTATCACCTGCTGGGAAAACCTGTTTAGGAATTTGTTATAGGAGACAGGACGGCTAGGGTTATATATTTATCAAAGGGGGATGTTTAATCTCTTATAAAAGATGAAATATTAGTTGGAGAGATATGAACAAGCTTCCTTTGTGCAGGCCATTCTGTATGCTACATTTACATATAAGAATCATATTTGTGGCTTGGGGAGAAAGCCAGGGAAATGCATGGAATGATTAGATGACGCGGGGGTGCGACAATCTGATGGTGTTTGGTACTGTTGTGATCGGGCTGACGCGCTGGTGTCAGAAATCCAATCCCTGACTTGGTGTTCAGACCAGTCTTGGCCCAATTGAACTTGGGCAGGTCCATACACAGTACCTCTTGTGGGCAGGTCAGGACCACCTCCCCCAGAGTCAATTGGCCAAAGACTATTGTCCCGCCCATGTCCAAATCACAATAAATTGGGTACACGGACATTTGGACAGGGTGATACGTACGGAGCTGGTTCGATTGACCAATGGATTGCTAAGTTTCTGGCTTGCTCCAGCCGCAGGGTAAAGTGTTATTCTGTCTTTTTATTCCCTTTTATTTTATAGTAATCAGTCATTTGTGTGTCTTCTTATACAGTCATGGCCGAAATTGTTGGCACCCTTGATATTTCTCCAGGAAATCATGTATTTCTCACGAAACGTATTGCATTAACACATGTTTTGCTATACACATGTTTATTCCCTTTGTGTGTATTGGGACAAAACAAAAAAAGGGAGGAAAGAAAGCAAATTCGACATAATGTCACACAAACCTCCAAAAATGGGCTGGACAAAAGTATTGGCACCCTTTCACAACTGCGGATAAATAAGAATGTTACAAGCATGTGATGCTCCTGTAAACTCACCTGGGGCAAGTAACAGGTGTGGGCAATATAGAAATCACACCTGAAAGCAGATAAAAAGGAGAGACGTTCACTTAACCTTTGCATTGTGTGTCTGTCTGTGCCACACTAAGCATGGACAACAGAAAGAGGAGACGAGAACTGTCTGAGGACCTGAGAACCAAAATTGTGGCAAAATATCAACAATCTCAAGGTTACAAGTCCATCTCCAGAGAACTAGATTTGCCTTTGTCCACAGTGCGCAACATTATCAAGAAGTTTGCAACCCATGGCACTGTAGCTAATCTCCCTGGTCGTGGACGGATGAGGAAAATTGATGAAAGATTGCAACGCAGAATAGTCCGGATGGTGGATAAGCAGCCCCAAACATGTTCCAAAGACATTCAAGCTGTCCTGCAGGCTCAGGGAGCATCAGTGTCAGCGCGAACTATCCGTCGACATTTAAATGAAATGAAACGCTATGGCAGGAGACCCAGGAGGACCCCACTGCTGACACAGAGACATAAAAAAGCAAGACTACAGTTTGCCAAAATGTACTTGAGTAAGCCAAAAGCCTTCTGGGAAAACGTCTTGTGGACAGATGAGACCAAGATAGAGCTTTTCGGTAAAGCACATCATTCTACTGTTTACCGAAAACGGAATGAGGCCTACAAAGAACAAAACACAGTACCTACGGTAAAATATGGTGGAGGTTCAATGATGTTTTGGGGTTGTTTTGCTGCCTCTGGCACTGGGTGCCTTGACTGTGTGCAAGGCATCATGAAATCTGAGGATTACCAAAGGATTTTGGGTCGCACTGTAGGGCCCAGTGTCAGAAAGCTGGGTTTGCGTCCAAGATCCTGGGTCTTCCAGCAGGACAATGACCCCAAACATACGTCAAAAAGCACTCAGAAATGGATGGCAAAGAAGCGCTGGAGAGTTCTGAAGTGGCCAGCAATGAGCCCAGATCTAAATCCCATTGAACACCTGTGGAGAGATCTTAAAATTGCTGTTGGGAAAAGGTGTCCTTCCAATAAGAGAGACCTGGAGCTGTTTGCAAAGGAAGAGTGGTCCAAAATTCCGGGTGAGAGGTGTCAGAAGCTTATTGATGGTTATAGGAAGCGACTGATTTCAGTTATGTTTTCCAAAGGGTGTGCAACCAAATATTAAGTTAAGGGTGCCAATACTTTTGTCCAGCCCATTTTTGGGGTTTTGTGTGACATTATGTCATATTTGCTTTTCTGCCTCTGTTTTATATTTGTTCCAATACATACAAAGGGAATAAACATGTGTATAGCAAAACATGTGTTAATGCAATACCTTTTTTGTGTGAAATACTTGATTTTCAGGAAAAATATCAAGGGTGCCAACAATTTCGGCCATGACTGTAGCTTTTGTATTTCTGTAACTTGTTATATTTTGTACATATTTTATGCCCCGCCCACTTTGGGAAATTAAATCTTAAAATTAATTAGTGAACTTCTGTGTATTTAAGCTCGTGCTCATATCTTCGGAGAGACTAGATCAGAGAGACTAGATTGGAGAGATTAGATCGGAGAGATTAGATTGGGTTATATTATATTGTATTTTAGTGCCTTTAAAACGCTCGGTTAAGCTCATTGCCAATCTGTATGCAACTGCTCTGTGAGTGGGCAGATTGTACGCAGATTGCAAAGGTAACAGATCTGCCAGCCGGAGATCTGTGTGTGTGTGGTGTCTCAACAGACCGTTCTGCGGATAAACTGTTGGGTAGTGGCAGGCTACCTTTGTGGTGCGTCTGGTGTGGGGGTGTGTGGACAGTGGAAGGGTTATCAACACCGGGGTTCAAGCTAGGATAGCTGAAGGGACCTTTAGAAGGGTGTGTGATTACTAAGCTGGTCCTCAACTCTAATCAGGGCACCAGGTTGTATGTAAGATCGTATCTGCCAGTGTGTGGTCGACCAGCTGGCTTGGAGTGGAATCTCCATCCGGTGGTGGCCAGAGGTAGTGCGGGCTGTGAAAAGGTATCACGTCTGATCTTATATACGGTTTGAGATATTCAAGTGTAAATTCCTTTATTATCCCCTCTTTACCACCCTGTCGCGGCCGCACGCGTGCGTCACGGGTAGCTAGTCGCTGTGGGCGTGGCGTGTGGTGGACACGGGACAGGGTGATCGTTGACGGATCCTTGACACCTAGTAACACACACCCCGCCTACTAGTAACACACACCCCGCCCCCTAGTAACACACCCCATCCCCCTGGTAACGCACCCCACCCCCTGGTAACACACACCCCACCCCCTAGTAACACACCCCACCCCCTAGTAAAACACTCCCAGCACACAGTTAGCCCTTTGTTCGTCCCTCATGTTAACCCCTTCCTGCCCAGTGTCATTAGTACAGTGTCAGGGCTTTTTATTAGCACTGATCACTGTATTGGCATCACTGGGGATGTCAGTGACACCAAGTCAGTTCCTCCCCAGTGTCAGAATGTCTGTCGCAGTCCCGCTATAAGTCGCTGATCGCCACCATTATTATTATTATTATTATTATTACTACGAGTTTATATAGCGCCAAAGGGTTTGTTCAGCGCTGTACAATAGGGGGGGGGGGCAATACATGGCACAGTACAACAACAACAAACAACGTACGAGGGGTAAGAGGGCCCTACTCTTTTGCGCTTACAATCTAGGTGGGAGGGGGTAAAGGTACAGTAGGAAGTGGCTGAGGGGAATGAGGGGTGGGAGGAATGAGGGAGAATGGCCATTAGGTGAGGGTGGGGTAGGCTTCCCTGAAGAGATGAGTTTTGAGGGAGCGCCTGAATGTGAAGAGGGAAGGCGACAGTCTGATGGATTGGGGCAGTGAGTTCCAGAGGATGGGGGAGGACCTGGAGAAGTCCTGCAGTTGTGCATGGGAGGAGGAGACCAGGGAGCAGGATAGAAGGAGGTCCTGTGAGGAGCGAAGGGTACGGGTAGGGCGGGCGGGCCACCATTACTAGTGAAAAAATTTATATCCCAGTATCTATACCGCCATAACTTTCATGTAAACCAGTTAATTTACACATGTCAGGATTTCTCAGCGAAGGCACGGAGCGGGAGACACAGAGCAGGAGACATTTTGGGGTAAATTTATGATCAAATTTAATTTTTTTAATTTTTTTACTGGACATGTTTTATAGCAAAAATTTAAAAAACATGTTTTTTTTTCCTCAAAATTGTATTTATTTTTTGCTTATAGCACAAAAAATAAAAAAACTGCACAGGTGATCAAATACCACTGAAAGAAAGCTAAATTCGGGGGAAAAAAGGACAGAAATTTAATTTGGGTGCAGCTCTGCATGACCGCACAATTGTCAGTTAAAGTAATGCAGAGCCATAATGCAAAAAATCCTCTGGAGGGGGAGGGGGGGAACCTCTGGAGGGGGAGGGGGCAGAATCCTCTGGAGGGGGAGGGGGGATCCTCTAGAGGGGGAGGAGTTAATCTGTGAAAACCAATAAAGCAATAATCAGATGACATCACCTGCATTCCCGGGATATAGACATTGTGGTCACATGATATCATAGTCCTCCCCGGATTGGAGCAAAGTGTCAGCTGAAAGTAGCGCTGGATTATGGAAACAACGACCAGCAGCAGAAATGTCCCCAACAGAAGCTGAAAGCTGTTGCTGAGAGATGTGGGGGGCGGGGTCTCCTATTGTCACATGACCTGCATGGAGGACACACCTACAGTGGTCCTATTGGTCCAGCCGCCTACAGTATCATGGCAACGTATGTCACCTGCACATGCACCATGCTAGTTTACTGCTCATGCATGCGCTCAAAGTCATTCCTGCACTGGCCGCCGTTATCATGGAAACGCATGACATCAGCGCCGGGCAGGATGAGTTGGAGGCAGGTTGCCGGTGTCATGGAAGCACATGATGTCAGTGGCAGACAGGATGAGGTGGAGGCAGGTTGTTGTCATGGAAATGAATGACATCAGTGGCAGGCAGGACAAGGAGGAGGCAGGTCGCCGGTGTCATGGAAACGCATGATGTCAGCGCCGGGCAGGACAAAGTGGAGGCAGTTCGCTGTTGTCATGGAAACACATGATGCGGACGCTACACAAGCCAATGGGCGGGCAGGGTTGCAGAGATGAGCTGTGAAAAAGGAAGAACAGAAAGGAAGCAGACTGAGGGCCGGTTCACACTCCATGCATTTGTTACTTTTCATCTCCATCCAAAACGCACAGAAAGTAGGTTACATGGTGGCCAGTGTCATAGTTCACATCAGCACTTGCAGTTCCAGTGCGATTCAGCTGCAGAAAAAAGCAGAACACGCCGCATCTCCTCCACACAGAACTGCACCAGAACACACAAAGAACACACAGTTTGACGCTATGACGGAGCGTAGGCAGAACACACAGAGTAGATGGCAAACGCACAAAGCTTTATTGAGACAAACAGATGACAGTCACCAAATAGGGCAGATCGCAGGGAGGGTGAATACGCCAGTCCAGGGCGACACGGAAGGACCAACACACTTAAAGTCCAACACCGAGAGCCAAGGGAGAGTCTCTGCAGCAAGTAATCCAACAAAGGGGGTTGGTGTGAGGTCAGCACAAGAACAGTTCAAGTGAAGGAGGCAGAGAGCTTGTACTCACGGATCTCTGGTGTCTCGCAGACAGTCTTCCCCAGATCTCGGAGAAGGGGGGTCCTAGGCAGCCTTGGGTCTCTGCTGAGCCTGGCCACAAAAGGTCCCAGCCGCAGCCCGGGCTCCTTCCGTCTGCTACACAGCGGTAAATACCTCGGGAGCCCTGGCATCAGTTTCTTAAAACTGGTCGGACCCCCCTGGTCACCTAGGTAACCGGGGGAGGGGCATGGAGGTAGTG
This sequence comes from Staurois parvus, assembly GCF_062004578.1. Taxonomy (NCBI): domain Eukaryota; kingdom Metazoa; phylum Chordata; class Amphibia; order Anura; family Ranidae; genus Staurois; species Staurois parvus. The sequence goes on from NW_028318832.1 coordinate 328,044, forward strand.
TGGCTCCAGCTTGCCTTTAGGGATACCTTTCATCTGCAGGAGGGGGGGAGGGGCACGGATGAGAGACAGCAGAGAGAGCAGGGACAGAGCAAGGGGCTGGGGTGGGGGGGGGGGGGGCAGCTGTGACAGACGTGTTCTGATGCATTTTTTTATGCATGCCAGTTTGTTTTCCCTTCTCTCTTTTTTGTCAATTTAGAAGGGGACATGTGTGCTCTGGTGCATTTTTGATGCGTTTGGCCACAATCCGCAGAAAAATGTGAGCGGGCACATGCATTTCTGCTACGCTCAGGTGTGAATGAGATGTGCTTGGGAGGACATTTTTAGGCAACAAGGATGACCAGGGAGGTCACCAGAATGTCGCTGGAAAGATCCCACCAGTGTGACCCAGGGCAGAGGACTGAGGAAAGAATGAGTTCCCAGGACTTCTAACAAGTGTGGTAGATGGAGAACATGTCTGATAATCCCCGTTATACTGTATGCAGGTTCCTGCCCATTCTCTACATTCAGTTAGGATATCCTCACACTCACTTACCTGACCTCCGGACACCTGTGTAGGAATGGAGACAGGAGTCTCTGCCACTCTGGATCCACAGTGAGCGATGAAAAAAATAAAGACTGAAAAGTTTCTCTCTTCAAAGCCTTCAAGCAATAGCTCAGATGCTTGGAATAATTACTTTTCATCAACAAGGGATAAGCATATGAGCCCCACAGCTTCAGACTTGAACAACCAGACATGATGCTCCTAATGAAGTCCTCTTCCTGAGTCTCATACAGACAAAAGATGGTCAGAGGATAGAGATTCCAATCAATGTCCTTCATGACCCATTCCATCATGGCAGGTCTGGCTCGGAGTGAGATGTTGATTCCTGTGACCTCTGAGAATGTCTTCACCTGTTTTTCATTTAGGAGACCAAACAGGAATTGTACAGCTAATGCTAAATGTGAGTAATGTGAACTGAAGCTATGGAGTGATTCCCTTTTACAGATCTCCGGGAGGAAAGTACCTTCCATAGACCCATCATCCAGCCCATAATACAGAGCAGCAAGGAACTCCTGTACACTCAGGTGGATGAAGCTGTAGCAGGTCTGGGTGCGGATGTCCCAATGAAAGATGTTCTCATTCAGAAATACAGACTCCACCTCAGACAGAGAAAGTCCATGTCTTTCTAGATCTTTCTTCTCAAATAAGATTTGTTGCTGCAGAACTCCCTGATTGGCCAGAGCACACAGCTTCTTCAGACAGGTTTGTTTCCTGTCTACAGACTGCTCCTTGCTGTGATGGGTTATTAGAACCTCCAGGTAGAGAAGGTAAATTGAAGTCGTCGTTTTACACTGAATTAAACCCAAATCTTTTTCTATTTCTTGTTTCATTATAGTGCAGACAATCCAGCATGTGATGGGGACGGCACACATGGTGTACAGAACTTCATTGTCTTCTATTATACTGAGAACCTTGTCTGCATCTTCCTTATTTCCAAAGAATTGACGGACATATTCCTCTCGATTGTCCCTTGTAAATCCCTGGATTTCCACATTGTGAAAGTCATCAATAAATTTGTTAAGTTTCCCCATGGCCAGTGACCTCGTGGTGATGATCAGAGAAGAATGTGGGAGAACCTGTCTCCTGAGCAATCTTTGGAGGATTATTTCCTTGTGGTCTTCTTTTAAAATGTCACGACAAACCTCAGATTTCTCCTCCAGAGTCCATCTCAGCTCATCAAACCCATCAACTAGAATGAGAACTTTTCTTTGACTTTCAGGATCCTCTAGAAGAGACACCAGGTCATATGAACTCTCTAGTCCACAGGCTCTGGATAAAAGTCCCACAAGGCTTATGTTTCCAGGGATGGTGTTGATTTCTCTACAGCTCAGATAAAACAGAAAGTCAAACTCATCTTGGTAGAGATTCCCAGAGGCTCAGTCCAGCATGATCTTCTTGGAGGTCATTGTTTTACCA